>NW_019101069.1:386654-522590 GCF_001856785.1 Myzus persicae
TATATATATATATATATATATATATATAAATTATGTGTGCGCGATGCGCGTATTTATATTATATAATATATGTATCATGAGCACGCAGGGCCGTACAATAAACTCCAACTCGACGGAAAGCCGAAACGTTTTATTTCAATGTAGAGGTACTTGCGTCCCCCCCCCTTCCCCCGCCATTCGCACCGGACGCATAACGAAATACAATAATGCACTATTTCGCGGTGGACGCACGTACGTAGCTGTATATACGCTTAAATCACACGTACGCAGGTGTATACACTATGATATAACGTGTATTATATAGGTGTGTGTGTGTGTGTGTGTGTGTGTGTGTGTGTGTGTGTGTGTGTGTGGGGCACGTCGTTATTTGCCGGAGGAATTTTCCATAATTCACGAATCCGTAATGCCTTGCAAGTGCGCAATTTATTTCGTTTTACACTGGTCGCGCGTAAGACAGATCAGTATTTTTCAGTGGACATTAAAATATTTAAACGATTCGAGTTGAAATTGAAACAAATCGTTCTGGACCGGCAGTTCCCCCTCGCGCGTAGGTAAGCGCGCACACGCACACATATATATATATACGTGTTTTATTAAATTATTTCCATAATATATTTTATAACCATACATATTATATGTATATATATTTAATGTTCATACGTGTTGGTTTTTCTGTCGGAATTATATTAATGATATCAATATATAACGTTAACCCAAATCCAAGGTAACGTTTATAAAAATATATGGTAGCCTGTACACCAGCGCGTATAAGGAAGATTTACTATATGATATATATATATATATATATATACTTGTATAAATATAGGAGGTACGTATTGAATATCGTTGGATAGAGGTCATTAATTGTTTACTTTTTCTTTTCATTTTAAATCGACGTGCACCTAAAAATGTGTACACCAAAACGCGTGCGGGTTCTCTCCGATAAAGAGTCATTATTTTTTTTATTTTTTATTTTTTAATAAATTCATGTTGAAATATTCGAGTGCCGTTGTAGGTGTAGGTCGATCGCGTTAAAGCGTAGTAGGTGCCCACCTAATAATTAATGGACGTTGACCGGCGTCGAATTATTCGGCTGTTTTTCAGAATAAGGGCCATATTATTAATATACATATAATGATAATGGAAAATAGTAGGTAAATACCTACGAATTAAAATCGAATGATCAAACATGCAATAAGGCTCATTATATATTTTTAATGCGTTTCGTCACAATTTCAGCGTGCACAAAGACACTTGCGTTTTTCTCATGGAAAGTATCCAGAAGGTATAGTTTAATATACCCACCCATATATAATAATAATAATATATTTTATAATGTTGTTTAATAATGGTTTCGTGCACATCGGGCGAGGGGACGACAGCAATCTCCGCGGAAATGGCCAGCCACAGAAATGGATTAAAGCCGCACCACTTGTTATTATTTAAAGTTTAGATAAGCGGAGTGGAGCGGCGCTACAGGGGTAGGCACCCTACAACATTTTAGTCCACAACTTCATTCCTTTAAACTTTGAACGCTTTTAAGTTGTATAAGTATTTAAAGTTTTAAGTTATGGCTATAATTAACTACTAGTTCGGAGTAATTTACCATTTTTATACATCGAAAAACTACGTGGAATATTCATTCATTAAAAATGCATTTTCTAATCCAAAAAAAATTTTAAAAAATATCCAAAACTATTTTCGAACAATGAGTGCGTTATACCGTCACATCAAAAACAATCGTCCTGTACACATGACTTATGCATGTGAACATGTTATGTGTGGGCACTTATTAGGAAGTCCGGGATCCGTTTCGCGTTCACGACAAGCTAATGTCTTGTTAGTTATTGCTTATTATATTTTGTTTTTATTACAATTGTATTCAATTATTCATTCGCGTTGTTTTTTCTTTCTTCCTTAACAACTAAACACATTTTTTTGTTCATCATCACGGTGCGATATTCTATTTGATTTGGATTATACTTTTTAGCTGCAGTGTACATAAGAACCATTTGGACGCGGCCCCAAAAATGTATATTCGCTATAAAAACGTGATAAATATTAATTGAAAATTTAAAAATGTACTGCATATACCTATTATACCGCACTAACACCCGTAAAATACAAGGTTGGCACTAATACCTTGTGTTTTTCGAACGATGTGACTGGTAAAATATTATACTAATATTATAGTTCGATGGCGTATAGGTACGACGGCGGTGGTAAATTTAATTCGTTTATTATATAAGATTGCGAATGATATTTTGATGTTGTAGTTTGCGTAAATTATGGTCCGGCCCAGGTATTGGTGTAACTGTGTGACCGTATGAGCGCCATAGGTATACGATGGTGGAATTGCAAATTGTGTTATTCCGAAAGAACTACATGTACAGTGTTATTAGACGTAGTAGCTAAAAAAATTTAGTTTTAAATACGAATTCTCATCGATATTGATCCTTTGGCTCTTTGTAGGTTATTACAAACAACTACATTAATTATAGAAATATACGTAAATAGAGGAGTTTAATTATTTATATACCTACGGTGCTGGTAAATGCGAGTAAGCCTTGTTTTTACTGAAATCTTACCTACCTCACTTTTTGGTCATATTAAAATATTATTTTCATACGCACTGTGAATTTTAATTAAAAATATTTTTTAAGTTTCTATAACGGTAAACAGTTGCTTATACAACAGTATTAACTCTGTAAGAACATCAAAGGAAATTATACTATGTACTCGTCCATCCACCGAGAGAATGTGACCGTCCTTTGTATAGTTTGCCACTATATTGAAATATGTGGCACAGAAACCAAGTGAATTTTTGAATTTTGTTTTCAAACATGTGTTTAATATGATGCTGAATATTTTAGTCTTTTAAAAGACTTAAAAATGCTCGAAACTTCTAAAAATCTACAAAACCTGGAGTATAATATTAAAATGTGCATGTTTGGATAATATATAGTATGGTGAAATATATTTTAGATTGTATCCTCCCAGAATGTATTTTTAGAAAATTAGTTTTTTTTAGACGTAAATATATATAATATTATATAATATGCTATATTTTTATATTTTTTTGAAAAAAATATAGTATCTGTGTTTTAAGCAAAGTATTTTGATTAATGTCGAATTTAATATGATCAACAGATAACAGATAAATCCAAACGTACCTGAAAAGAAGAGCAATTGAAATAACATAGCATAGTATTATAGACATTCGTCAAGTATGTCGCTATGTTACAGCTGTTTGCCTGTATGAGAATATCTTAATTATATGACTATTGTAAATTAATGTTAATTTACTTATTGGTAGTGTAACAAATTTAAAATGAATTATTCTAAAAAACATTTCATATAAATATTGGATAAATATTTAAACAGAATCATTATAAATGATGTTTATACAATTTCCATAAAATATATAAAACCATCGTCCCATTTGGAAAAATAAAAATAAACTAAAATATCAAAATATGATGTCAGATTTAAAGTAAAAAACAATATTCCTCTGGGACTTTACACGAATAAGAACAATTTAAACTCTAAAATGTGACAATAACGGTTGTAAAATGTATCGATCAATAATAAAAGATAATTTTACTTAACTATGTCTACCTAGTACCTGAGCAATGGTTAAGTCAACATGTTAGGTACATTTAACAGAAATACCTAATGGAAATGTAGTGTGGTTCTGAGTTGGTGCATAAAATCCATCTCGGTCAACAGAGAATTTAAGTTTACCTATAAACGCGCTATAAGTAAAACGACATCAATAGATTGATATAATTTATGCACAAATGTCAATGTCGACTATTTGAAATCAATCAAACAAATAAATATATAGGTAAGTACCTATAGGTGAGTATAAATAATAAATGGTTCAATAATTCACACTAACGAACCCCTATTTCATAGAAAAGGTTCATAGTACTGTAGTAAAGTCATACGACCGTTTCGACGATAAATCCGAAGTGTTACAGCTTATAAATAAAAAGAAATGTGAAATGCCCGCAAATGGTGCTGCTTGAAAAATAGTGGCATTCCAGCAATTCGAACAAACAAGTTATTTTTAAATATTGAACTCAGGTCGTGATTTGATTGTGTTTATGAAAAATACAGTAATTCTGTAATTGTATTGAATTATTTTCTCACATAAAGTAATTGTTTCAAACACCAAGGGTAAAATAAAAAGTAATCAATCTAATCTTGAGATAGTCGTCGGGAAAGCGCGAGATTGAATCACAAAGTAGGATCAGGCGAGACACGGACATGACTTTTATCAAACTTAAAATTATGGAAGTATACGTCCGAAATACTATGACCATGATGTGACATCTAAACGAAAGGTGATTAGATATCTAGTTCTAATTACTTTCCTAAGCGTTACTCGACTTATATCTAAAGATTATATACATATATATATATATATATATCATACATCGATTTCGGACGACCATCGTGTCAGTCACAAATACCATTTCGGTTGGCTGTTTAAGACGAATCGTACGACATAGCACCTTAGCCAAGTCAACATAGAGACACCGCGATAGGATTATAGAGCAGATCAATCGTCTGGATTTCACACGGCACATCCCCGTCTGTCGAAAACTTTGGATAGGGATAGTTTTATATGTTTGCGATCCGATTTCGAGCAAAATATCAAATATTATATTCTTCCCACCGCACATCGTAAGAAACCGACCTTTGTAGACATTCCCACGCACAATTCATATTCTATACACGATACACCTATATTTGTATTTACCGAATGAATCGAGACATTATAATATGATAACTTTGTATTATATTATAATCGTCTATATATCACGATATGACGCATCAGTTGTAACTGATTATAATACCACAATATCGCCGTGCATCCGCGACGGTGGAATAAAATTAATATTATGGCCCGATAATAAACGTCCGAGTTACCACCTATCTAATCTCGAACACGAATACGAATGCAGTGCGCGTGCTATTTTATCGTGCCCATCAATGCGTGTAAAAGTATTTTGAGTTATTCGTGTGGATAGGCTGTTAAGTGTTATTGTATTTTCAATTTTGTATGCGAACGTACACGTACTCAAAGCATAATAGTAGCACATTTTTCCATGTAATAAAATAACGATAAAAGCTTGGAATGACATATCCATATTGTATATACACGCACATGATTGATCGCGCAAGTGTTGGTAATATATTTTAAATAAACAAGCGGCGCTGTGCGCACCCTTGTTCGAATATCTATTATGTCCGGTTACGCGGGACAAAGAATAAGTGTTGTGAGAACCCCAGCTAGACCTGGCAGATTTTTTATTATAGTATTTTAAACGATTGCGCGGCTCGTGGACCTGCGACTGCGTTTTAAGCACTATATACAGTACAAGTGCGGTGTACATAAAATAATGATATCTTAAGACCTTTAGTCTTTACCTAATACGAGTGCCCACCTATACCGCCGCTCACCGACGGAAAACCCGCGAGGTATCCGGCGTATTGAAAGCGGATAAACTAGGTATAAATAAGTTTCTTTCGTGCTTCATTGTTTTTAAAAATTACAGTACAATAGATCATTAAATTCCGAAAACCGTAATAAACGTATGGCCAATAAATATAGATTATATTCTCAACGGTGGCTTAGCTAATTGATTTATGTATTTGCCTTATACACTGCACCTTCTCAGAACTTTTTTTTTTTCAACAATAAATAACGATTATAATAACGCACTTACCCCGATAATAAATTACCCGTTGTTTGTTATTCTTTTTATTCTTAAAAATACTACGAGTATTATTTTTTTTTCCGGCGCAATAATTCATGTAATTTACTTTAGCTTATAATATTTGCAAGCAAATATTTTATGCACCAAAAATTATAGGTTCTGCAGTCTTCCATTACTCGGGCACAATGTTTGAAACGACTCAACAAAAAAAGATAATAAGTTACTATAAGATAATCCATACGTTAACTCTATAACTGGTTCCAACCCTTTATCGGCAATTTTTGCACGCTAAACGTATCCATAAGATTTAGTAGATAATAAAATATAATATGTAAAAAAAAAATTCACCAGGCGTGGCGCGTAACGTGTTGATGACTCGAATTATGTATTATTCACAGTCGTTTTATAAAACATTTCCAAGTTAGATACTTACAATATTGGTGTTTTTTCGAGTAGAGTGTTGCGAGACCGGACTGAACGAGTAATCAACCATGGTATATTAATGTGGGAGGAGGCCACACAAAATGTGCCTCAATGTGTACAACAATATTATGCGTACCTTGGTGGGTAACAGGCGCGTTATATTTTGTAGCTACCGACGATCCTGACGTAAGCAATTTAAATGTCGAGTATAACTCCATTTGGATACTTAAAACTAAACTTCAGACGAACACCGTGATACGACTGCCGATAGGAACATTACGTCAAATTATTTTGACGGATTTGAATAGACGATACACACATGTGTGTAAATGCATGCAATATACACACATATTATATATTAATAATATTGTTTGTGTTTTGTACAAAAAAAAAAATGGAAACTATTTTCTTCAATGCCCCCAGAAAACTAGTGGGTCTGGTACTCCGGTGTAGTATTTTATTTTTATACTTTTATCAAATTATTAGACGTGCTCTATCCAACGAGAGGAATGTACACTTTTGTTTTTTACGCGGCAGTAACGTTTTTCGTTATCGAAATCTTCGGTGAACCGAAGCCGGTACACGAGTTCAACTAGGCGCGCGTGAATTTGACACTCAACACTGTGCGGATATTCTCCGGGAAAATAACTCGGTCGTGCAGCGAACGAGTAAGTGGCTAAATTTGACGGATTAAAATTATTCCTTATTTGCAGTTTGCAGCTGCAGTCGTCGACGAAAACTACGACGTATTACACGAATCCACTTATATCGTACCACGCGCATTCATATACTGCCGCAACAGTGAAACGCGTATAACGATATATAACATACTATCACTTGAATATTATATCATTACCGTCGTCATCGGTGGACACCGAACGGAGACATTATTAGCTGTTGTCGAACACACATATTATATTTCACACGTTTGTAATATTTCTACCACCGTTTCCACGCCGCAGTCACGTGGTGCCTGTATTACGACGGTAGTGTTCTGTTGCACAATACTGCACGGAGCACAAAAACGGCCTAAAGTTTTCGTTTCCGATCATCGCGGCGGACAAAATGTGCGAAACCAATTTTGCGAAAATCGTGTACTCGGCACGTCGTTATACTGCGCCTTGATATACTCTATTTATGCCAAAGCTCGTGAATATATATATATATATATGTGTACAAAGAAATATGTGTGGATATGTGTGAAACACGATCGGTCTCGGCTCGCTGCGGTGAAAAACGTCAGCAAATAACTATTATGATAATATAATATATATGTATGTATGATACGCATATACTCGCGTCTTCGTCCGGCGGCATCGGTTCATTAGCGAGTCTATTGAACCGTTTTTTTTCCCCGTGGCTAGAGGGTCCTAAGTTTTGCACGCGCACGTTTCTCCGGCGCCCCGCCTTCCCCTTACCCGTCGGCGACACCGCCGTCGTCAAAAGAAGTAGAAACAGAACGCAGAAGAAGAAGAAGAAGAATGAGAAGCAAAAAATCTTCGATGTCGATTTCCGGTCGGAGCAAATCGTGACTTTGGAATCGTCCGGGCCCAACCGTTCCGCCGCCGCGTAATGTGAGAGATAATACATCAACGCGACAGCAGTTTGCTTACCACCTATGTTCATATATATATATATAAGAGTCCGGCATGATACGGGCGTACTGTTCTACAAGATTCTGATATTGTATTTTAAATGACAGCTTAGGTTTGTCAAAATATGAGTAAATTACTGAAAAAAATCGAATTGAATTAGTTAATATGTTGAGTAAGAAAACAACGAAGTATTTAACTCAATCGGTATTAAACTTAACTCGGTTAAAAATGTGTAGATTTTTTTTTAATTACAACCTGAGCCACACATATTATTATGATTACAATGATTGAGTAACTTTCAATTATTGTTTTATATACTAGCTAAATATTATGCTGAAAATGCATTATACTATAACTCCTTATTCTAAGGACTAGCGTCTAACGGACTGCAGGCCGTAGTGTTTTAAGCAGTTACACGTTTGTATCAACAAAGTTATCGAATCAAGGAATATGTATTTGCTTATTTTTATTTAAAATCATTTTATTCCTTCGGGGTTAAACTAAAATGTAAAAAACTAATTAGCTTTTACTATAAATGCATACATAGATATAGATAATACCTTCACATGGTTTTAACTTATAGATCATATTCTATAAACATTTCGTAGTATTAATCAAAGGATCAAAGAACTCGAAACGTCTGTCGACATGTTCCAGACACAATATTTCAGATAAAGGCATTCAAAAATGAAATACAGTACACATAATACAGCTGAAAAATATAACGCGCTGGCAACGCAGTTGTAGTCTTCTGGTTATAAAGTAATAACAATAAGAACGGACTGCACTCGGTCGATCTGTAACTATACATTAACGTGTATTATGATGCAGGTCGAACATAGTTTAAAGGATGTGTGCAATTATGTATTAATTCTACACTGTTTATGCATATTTCCCTACGTGCCTATACCGCCTACAATGTACCTGCCAGAACCAACCCGAAATGGTCGGTCGCCTGCAATATATATTATGATACGTCGTTGACCCGCAATACACACTCATAATACATGTACATGTAATAATGGCATGAATAAATTCGTAGAGACCGCGTAAGAGTCGAGTATGATGATAATATATTATGTATAAAATAATCATTATTATAATATCGTCGGTGCCCACGACTACGATTCGGGAGATACCTAGCTGATAACAATTAAAAGTCTATGTTATTATTGCGTACCGCGTTACGATAATAATAGTAATAATAATAATAATAATAATAATAATAATAATAATAATAATATTATGTGTAAGTACCCAAATAGGTGATGGCGGTGCCCTCGGGAGAGCGCCTCCCAGCACGTCCTCGTGCGCACAAAGGAACTCCACCGCTCACCACACACACACACACACACACACACACACACACACACACACACACACCAACACACACACGTCTCGGGCGGTTCACCTGCCGCCGCGTAAAAACACTCTCGCGTCTTTGGACACGCTGCACCGGATCCAAAGCCAAACTGGTCAGAACTCGGCTATAGCGGAGATGCACACATAATAAAATATAAACGTATATATATATATATATATGACACGACGTCGTACCTACATAGTGTATGAGCATGCGCTGTATAATATTATAAGAGCAGTATTATTACGCGTACGGGCGCACAATACACGCATTGTTATGAGAGTACCTACGGCCACCTGTAGACCGTAGTCGTAGTAGGCACGGTATATCATACGACAGCGATGAATACAATAATAACACACGACGTTCTCTGCGTGTATATAATATTATATACGTATATTGTGCCTACGCGCGTGTAAAATATATCGTGCCGGACCGTGGAAATGCTCTTATAGTGCCGCGGTGTGTACCCGTTGCAGTGGGGGGGGGGGGGAATAATAATATAATATAGTATTATAATAACAATAATAATGTGACGTAGCCCACTGGCCGCGTGCTGGACGACCGATATTGCGGCCCGAAGCCAAATCGCCGTCGTCGCAGCGATTCGTCACAACTCGATCGTACTGCAATATAATATATGATAATATATTATATTATATATATTAAGTACCAGGCGGGTATACCTCGGGTACCCACAGTAACCTACACGACTGTATTTTTATGATATTACACTATCCGTCGTCGCCGTTTCCCTCTTTTAATCGTTGCCACGATAATAATAATAATATTATAGTTTATTTTTACGTATAACGTGAGTACATAACGTTTTAATCGTCTACACGCTCAGAGTTATAATTATTTCGTATTATATGTTATCGATCGTTTTATTACGATCGGATTGATACGTATACAACATATTATAGCCTCCCCATGTGTAGGTTTGTCGTCTTATAATATAATAATTTATATATTTATCATAATAATATATTATACTAGGGCTTATTGTGTTTTTTTTTTCATTTTTATAGCCATCGATGAACCCATTATTATTTTTTTTTTTATCATTATTATTATCATTGTTGTTATTGTTGTTATTGTTATTATTGTTATATTGCGTGTGCTCTGCATTACAGTAGGTGCCTACCTTTTTAAATCGACCAGGTGTAAAATCCGCCGATCCGCAGTCGATGGTGCCGAACGTCAGTTATATTACACTACAAACGCTGGCACGTAGTATATAACTACTGCAGAGTCGTAAAACCAAAAAGTGAATTAGATAAAAAAAAAAAACACCTATCCAATAAGATCAATAGGTATACTATTTATTTATGCTACTGTGATAGAACGAAATGGGTGCATGTTATATTACTATACTTTTGTATTTTCCTAATATTAATTCTTCATTAAAGAAAAAAATGGAAATGAACATATTTGGTGAATCATTCTGTACACACATTATTCGTGTGAATTCGACGAAAACCATTAAACTGATTTTTTTCCTTATTCTCAATCGAGAAAACAGATGTAAAATGAAGCGCAAATACACTGAACAACGTGTAAACTTTGCACAACCAATCTACCTTGTCCTCACTCTTCTTCCGTGGGTACTGTGGGTAAACGTCAATTTATTATTCGTAAAATCGGAATACAATTACTATCGTATAACATGTACCTATTGTACCTATATTGTATAACTAATAACTATAGACAAAATATTTTAACCACATAAGAATTCTGTATACGAGTGTAACAACGGTCATTATCTTTTGGTATTTTTCCTCAGTACAATAATCATCACATAAAAGATACATTTTATACTTAAATAACGATGTTTTTGTATATAAATAAATGCACATGGCAACCACATAAGCAAATACATAACTACTAGCTTTAAACCTTTATGAACTTTAACAGGTGTGCTGTTGGTGGATATGATGCTATCGCCGCCGTTGTGGAAACAAATAATTAAGCTTTGGTTATTTCAATTGAGAAAATGCAGAACATTAAATAGACAATTTAATGACCCAAGCGTACCTTAAGATTCGGCTGAATCTAGTCAAAGTGATTATGAAGTATGGTAAATCATTTTGTTTCAAATGTTCGTTCAATATCTATAGAAAACAATTGTAAATTATGGTGTTTAAAAAAAAATTATCATAATGACATATATAATGGAGACGACAGTTTGATATTTAAAGTTTAACTATTGTTTCAATAGATATTTAATATAATGCTATTATTAATAATAATTACTATATAGTGATTAAATTGTTATGCAATTTATGCTTAATGAGTTCGTTATCAAACGAATAATTTTTTGAGTGAAACGAATACATCTATTTAGGAATAGGTGTGGAAATGACTAGCAAATGTTTAAAATTAATTATTTAAACTCTCTTAGACATGGTATGTATGCTGTATACAGAGTACATTTTATGTTGGACGCAAAATACCTAATTAGAAATGTCCATTGCCCACCCTACACAAAATGTTATTTGCTCTCAAGAAAAATGAGGAAAACCAGTTCCTCAGTACTTGACAATTTATTTACAAAATATTCTACAAAGTTTTAACTATTGATAATCATTTATCTTTTAGGAATTTAGGATAGGTCTACAATAATTTCAGTATGTCATACACACGTGCCACCTGTCACCACAGATATCCTCTACATTCCATCATTTGGGAATGTGAACGAGTTATAATTTGTGAAAAAAACAATCAGTAAAATTTCAAGGGGAACAGATAAATAAATTGTAAATTGTAATTATACTTTGGTGCAATACTAGTTTCAATGGGGCATTAATTTAGTTCAAGATAACAAACAATCCGAGATATCGACATAATATCAGTAAGAATATACTGCGTAGTATCTATAACAAAATGAGATATAATATCTCTTTCCCGTGACATTTTCATTTATTCGTTACTATTATCGCAATAATGTTATATTTATATCTCTGCAGAAACAACTGGAATGGCTATTCAGTTGCGGATGTCCTTCATTTGATCTATCTGCGTGGGGGTATACATTTCAATAATCCCCGCATGGAAATAAACTCAAAAAACTGCGCATCACAAAATACCCTTTTGTGTGGGAAGTATAAATGAATAAACTTTACGATATTGTTACGGGTTGGGTAGCAAAATATTAATAAATTCGTTTGTAATAATTATGTTTACATAATAATAGTACTTTAGTATGTATATTAAGAGTGAAAAATGTATCAACATTTAAATAAAATTGCCATATACCTATTACCTACTTATGTACGTATGTAATGCTATACCCCGTCGTAGTATTACGCATATTATCGTCTGTACGTGAACGACACGCGTGTAATACTGTAATATAATCGTCATGTTTTTTTTCTATAATATATATATATATAATAATAATAATAATAATATAATAATATATTCCACGTGCAGTTATTAAAACACGCGTTGTATCGCATAATGAAGTTAAATTATCGTATATGATATAAATACATATTTCGTTTGTGTGTATAATATTATGCGCTTGGAGTTTAATTAACATTTAACATTATTAAGCGGTATAGTTAAAACCATGCCGATAGCACACACACACACACACACACACACACACACACACACACACACACACGCGCTGTATGCGCTTACGACCGCGACACATGGTCTGTATTATTATATACATCACAATATTATTTGGGTTATAAATCATTAGACATTTCCTTACCATAATTTTTAAACCGTGTTTCGAAATACATATTGTGCTCTATTCAAACGTAAGACATGACTGTGTACATCATTGTAATACCTATACATCGACTTACTATATTATGCTCGTGTGTGCGGTATTTTATTATTTTACCCCATAAATACGTCTGTACGTCTACATGTTATAAAATAAAACAGCCTTATAAGAGTATAAGACAATAAATGTAATCGTGTTAGGTGCCGTACCAATGATAATACAAATATATATGTATAATATACATGTACTCACGGCCAAGCCGGGTGCAGCAGGATTAATGTCGAGAAGAAGGCTTCACAATGGATCGAAGGACCCAAACGGCATCGGAGTCTGTGAATGTTTATTTTTATTTCACCCGGTTATAATATTACCGCCGCCGCCGCCGCTCGTCGAATGGTCTGACGGGCCAAAACGATTCTTTGTTCACAATATTGACTACCAATATAATACAATAATGTTGTATACTTTATGGGAGCAATAACGTGCCACGGATGATACACATTTTTTCCTCCGCTGCATATTATTTCACACAGTGGTAACTGATATTGAACTGGCGGAATAGTTTGATTACTGCGCCAGAAAAACAATATTATATTATGAAAACATTCAATACTATATTATACGCTTATCTGTAAATCACACAACACCGACGAGTTAGCGTCATTGCGTGTGAGAATGGAAATTGGATATTTTATACATAGGTACTATATTTACCAGCCACCAGGTACTCGAACAAACAAAACAGAACATTTACAAAAAGTTTTTATGTTTTATTTACTTTATGTTTGTAAGTTCATTAACTTTTACTACCCAAAGCTTAAGAGACATTATTCGAGTTCTCGTTTATTCGCAATTGTAAGTATAACTTGCTGCTATAGGTACCTATAAAATAATATTTGATTCTAATACAAATTTAACATTGATAATGATGACGAAAAAAAATATTTTTCATTAATAATGATAATTGTACAATAATATTTCATCATAATAATGTGTCAAAAAAAAAAAAAATAGATATAATTTTAATAATACTAAACATTATCAATGCAGATAATATAAGGATTTATTTCAAACCACGATACATTTTTCCATGACGTATCTTATGTTCATATTTATATATGTACTGCAAATACAATTTGTTTTATCATCAATCTACATTTTGAATCAGTACCTATTTAAAACGGAGCTTTTTATAAAAAACCTTTTATTCCGACATTTTAAATTTGTTAATGCTACAACGGCTACAGCTAAACAAATTTTAAATTGTAGGTAAATGCAAATCGAAAAAATCGCTCAATACGCGACTACCGTACGCGAAATCATCGCGAGATACGATGAGTACCTACATCTCTAATCGGTGAACTTTTTTTTACGAGTAAGCGTGCGGTGCGCTGCTGAAATCCGTGTTATTTGTGATATTTGAAAGTGTACTTTTAATAATATAACTGTGCGCGCAATGAGGCTTAGTGCAGGAGAAAAGCAGTTTTCGCGGGACGATGAATACGATAAATCGTTTTCCACGAATCGGTACTCGCACTGATCGCATTATTCGTGAGACTTTTCACATGAACAGAGTTGAACGACGATCCTCAGACGTTTACTTATTACGTACGTCGAGTGACGGAGCACATAAACCTACGAACATGTTATAGGGCACTGTCTGCGACGCTACAGGTGAAAAACGGCAACTCGTGTGACATTTGAAACGGAACGTTCAAAGTTCGGATGCACTCGTATAATATTGTTAATACATTGAGTATTGAGCGTTTACAAAAGAATGAGGAGCCCGTGTTCATATACGTCCATACGGTGGAGTGGAATACGCGGAGGACAACCCCGCCGAAATATAAATAACGTATTCACAACGCGTTAATTAAAACGGTGTCCCTCGAGGAAACGCAAATAATATAATCAATGCGGGTCGTCTGAGTTTCGGATATTTTCTCGTAGCCAACGAAACCGCTTCTCTCCGTTGTCATTCAACGAGCATGTCACTATTAAATGCGTACACTTGCCTCAAATCACGTAAATTCGTTTAAATTTCCACCAAACAATGACGAAAAAAGTATACGCTATTTGTTACGATGTAATAGACATTGATAATATGTATTTTGACGTCCCCCCGCAACCTGCAGCAGGCGAATCGCATTACCTGAACATAAAGGATTAAAGCGGAGAACGGTAGGTAATAATAATACCTAATTATTGTTTAATGTAACCGAACGGTACGTATGAATAATATTGAATGAGCATTAATGCATATCCGTTCAACTCGTTTGTAAAGGACATCTGCAGTGAAATTCAGAACGTTCGTATTATAATATTATTTTTATAATTATTTCCAACTTCTAATAGTACATTTGGATACAATACAAGTAATATGCGACTAATACAATATACACACACACACACATATATATAGCACATACTCCATTGAATTATATAGGTACCATATACAAGTAAAACCGTACAATAACTAGAGCAAGGACTTTCATAAATTTGCATATTTTTTTTCCGGTTGATTGTGTATTGTAATTGTATGCTAAGTAAGGCTAGACAAGAGTTTCTTAATGCTACGAATAAAAATTTGAAATTGTTTAAGTGCATGTTTGTTATTTTTTAGTTCATTGATCGTACATTGATATTTTATGTCAAAATATGTGTATAGTATTATTATATTATATTATGTATTAATAAATCTTTTTCGTGTTTGTTTTGTGCAAAATATCAAATAGAGATATTTCAGACATCACTAACCTGGTAAAATAATGCGTGACAGAAAAAAATGATCACAAACGATCATGGCGCACACTGACATTTTGAATATTGAAATTTCTCAATGAAAAACGATCACAAAACATGAGCACTAAAATATAAACTAATAACATTTCTTAAGTTCCCATACATAATATTTGTTTACGCATATGAGTTGTATGAGAACCGTTAAAATCCTGTGGTCTCCAAAAAGTATAAAAAATTGCAATCAATGAAAAAAAAGAAACTTTCTCTAACGAAGGAAAAATGTATATGTATATTTATTTTCCACGGATCTCTGAGAATTAGATGCGTATCAGTGCGTTTTTTATGGCATACGTATGCAATCAACTGCAGCTCTATAGACTCAACAGTAATAATTTATAAATATAAAGTACCTAGGTAGGTACTAACTATAATACTACGGCGGTCGTAAAAGCGCTAACGTTTTTTAATGTACTGTTAATTGATGCGTGTATAAAATAACATACAACAATACAGTTCCTATAATGGACTTATACATATTTGATTTTTTTTTTTCCTGAATACAGATTGAGTTATAAATAAATTATATTGTTATGAAAACAACAAATTCAATAGTATGACGTCTATCATTTAATTTATTTGCTTAACGTCTTATTCATATTCATCAAAGATACATCAACTTGCTGTCCATAAAAGTGCAGATTTTCACAGATAAATTATACTAATATGTATCGGTCATATCGATATTCCATCTCACAATATTACGTCATAGTAGTACTTGGTTTTTTCATATGGTACGGATTTCATATTATATTATTTCTATTTAAAAAAAAAGATATTACATATTTTTTTTTGAATAGAAACTATAAACATTTAAATAATTATATTTTTTCGATCAGTAAATATATATTTTTTTTAACCCAATATCCTTTATGTTTTGCCATACAATGTGAAGTTAAAAAAAAACATGCATTTGGACAGTTCAAATGTATTTCCTCGATGAAATCCATAATTAATATAGTAGGCATGTATAAAATATATCTATAGTTGACGAAAGTTATGTAACACTTTTATTTTAATTGGTAGGTACTAATTATTATTTTTTATATTGAATTAAAATTCGATTTCAAAATGTACAGTTTTGAATGTGATGTAAGCATGAACCACGATAGTGATTAATATTCACCACAATTTTCGTATGATTTATTACTTTGTTATCTTTTGCAAATACTATACAAATGAAATAAATAATTTAATAATGCGAAATAATTAGGAACGAAGTTTGTTACTTTTAAATCTACCCTCCAAATCACAGTATTTGCACAGGGGCAGGGTGCTCTCTTATTATTACTAAATCAAAACAACCATAACAAGAGACAAGAGTTCATTTGGAATCGAAATCACTATAATACTTGTGCTTTTTTAGTTATTCAAATTTTAAATGATAAATATGACAGCCAATCAAATAGAGTTTATTAGTCTGCGGTGGGTGGAAAAATAAAACAAACGCAATTCTTCACGGTGTAATTTATTTATTTATTTTTCAACTCGTTATTCTCTCTTTGTCATTTAAAATACGGGACGTTTTATAATAATGTTATATATTATGTTTTTCATACACGCGTTTGAGATTAGATACATTTTTCTCTTATTTTTCCAAGCCCTTTATACATGTATATAGGCCGTAAATATATAATATGGTTGTGTAAAAACACACTATATTTTACGAAACACTGTCAATATTATTTATTGCTGTATAACATCACGTATGTAATAATATGTGCGTGAGTATGTGTACCCGGGCGCTCTTTATTGTACCTAATATTGCAGCTTGTAGGTGCAGGGCACTGTCGTACACAATTACCGCGGTAACGCGTCGGAAAAAAAAGGGTTTATGATGGGTTCTGTTGAATATAAATGTTGTTGGATAGGTCACAAAAAGGATGACTGCGTGGATGCGGGAGAAAGAGTGTGTGTGTGTGTGTGTGTGTGTGTGTGTGTGTGTGTGTGTGTGTGTGTGTGTGTGTGTGTGTGTGTGAGAGAGTGGAACATAGAAGAAATTGTCGATTCCACAAAGATTACACTTTATTGATTGTAAGACACCGGGCGACGACGTGTCAACTCGCGTTGTATACGTATATAAATAATATAATACACCGTGCACACACTGCATAATACCCCATACTGACAAGCGGGCCCAACAATGGGATTTTGATTTTTCGTTTTGGGGGCGAAATCACATTTCATACAACATTTCATTTCGGGACTAACACCGTGAGACGTGCACACAATGGACGGGGCAAATACATTACGATTATGTGCGTGCCTTTTATTTCGCTGGCCAGAGGCGATTTATCCCGGAAAGTGGGAGGGCCCTCGGGTAGTCCCCGTATGCACAGTCGTATGAAGATTCAATGGACTGCCGACGCTGCCGTCACGGCGGCTCGCATCATACGTGCATCGGCCGGTGGTTGTACTATATACGACGGCCAGAGAACACCTGAACCCGAACAATGCGAAAAAAATAATAATAATATAATAATAATAATAATAATAATAATAAATAGATGGAAAAAAAAAGTATAAGCCCTAATAATAAAATGTCTTGTTTGGTAGTTTTACACCTGGCCGAATGCGACCCCGTCGCGCGCGCTCTCACACACACTCACGTGCACACACACACACACTCACGTGCACACACACACACACTCACATGCACACACACACACACTCACTCGCCGACACGCACACAAGTGAACCTATATCATCGGAGCCGTCGCGCGTAAAATTACAACCTCCAGACACGTTTCGGCATCTAGATTTCATTTTCCAACGTAATTATACGGAATAATATTTTTAAAAAAAAAAATGATAAAAAAAAACTTAACAAGGCTTTGTTTATTATTATTATTATTATTATTATTATTTCTAAGGGACGAGTGCATGTTCGTGCTCGTGTGGTGTGTGTTTGTGTGCGTAGTATGTGTAGTCGAAAGGGGGGAAATTACGTTTTCGAACATTCGGGTCGACCGATGTGTACCCGTGGACATAATTTGACGTGTTTGTGAACGCGCGTGATGTTTGCGTCGGGCGGATAGGGGGTGGGGACGGCATTGGACGAGGAAAGGGAACGCGATTCGAGAATCGTAATATAATATATAATTATTGTTGTAGGTACACGTCCCGATGCATCACGTGGAATGCCCATTCTATAATATTATAACGAACCTTGAAAAAATTAAAAAACAAATTACTGTAACGACTTGTCATAGCCATAATATCGTATAGTATAGGTACATAATATTTTAGGTATAGAAAATAAATTGGATACGCGTTTTTTAAACGAGTCGAGCGAAAACCGGACCAGTAAACACCAAAAACAAAAAATAAAAACGATTTCATATGACGTTAACATTATGTTTCCCGATCATTTATCACGATGTTGATTTTACAATGTTTGTTGTAAACGACAGCGATATGGTATTTTACGAAATCAAATAAATAATACTGTTGTTCTGCAAAATAAAGGTATTCGAATATTCGAATCCTTAAGAAAATAAAATCGGACGTTGCTGCAGTCATTATATACACTGCAAAATGATACGCGATTCGTCTGTATTCGATTTAAACGCAACCGCCAGAGGGTCTGATATATTTTTTTTTGTTTTCATACCGTTTTCTTTTACGTCTGAACGTGGATATTATTATACACGAAAAATAAAAGATCGACGCAATACATTGTTATCAATAAAATAAACTGTTCTTGAACGTCGTACTTGAAACGTCTGAAAAAATAAAACAAACGCTGTGGTCCTTCGCAGATGTTAGTATAGTTGACTATATACACACATAGTTAAGAATAACATAAAAACAACAATTAGAAAATAAACTTCCGGATTTATACGGAACGACGTATAACTCAGATACATCATGAAAAACTGTAATAATATTATTGTATCGAAAAAATAATATTTATTTTCAGATTACCTGTATTGTTTTCCGCCATTAATAACATCGATGAAATAGTTTTTTAGTCCAATTCACTCTAATAATTATTGTGATTACTAAACCCGCTGAGCAATGCTGTTTGGCTGCACTTGGTCAATAACCAGTATCCGCGTATTAATTAGGCATATTGTTATTTTTCTGGTCACTGTTCCGTGTAAACTTTATATAAATATATTTATATATTGTATAACAATTATTATTACAGTTTTTATATATTCTGAATATCTATAATCAGTAATCGCACTGATTCGGTACCTAGTCAATACGCTAGCGTATACAACTGAAAAGTAAAATATTGCATTATCGCGTTTTCTATGCAATAATATAGACCCCAATTATTAATTTGATGATGAATTTATTCAAATTCTGATCCTTGGAATTTTGAAGTATACTTACCATATTTACGAATTCTAGGGATTTTTTGTACTACTTAAGGAATGTCCTGCGGCTATACAAACTTCTGTTTTTCAACCCTCTTTATATTCTAAATTATCTACTGGATATATTTTTTTTTTGACATTTTTGATGCACTTAGTTCAAAATATGAACGATAAATTTCTCAATAAGTTATTAAAATACGTATACTAAGTATACCTATCAGTCTTTAAAAATGGTCTTACAAAAATATAAAATAAATTATGTAATATTGGATCTAGACGTCAAGTTGATATTATTCTTGGAATATTTTTACAAATGAATAAATGATACTTGTTGATAGATTAATATTAATTACCAAAATGATCAAGTCACTAAATAGTAACCATAATATCATCCGAAATCATTATCATGGACCTATAATTATCCTAAATACACAACGTTAAATAACTTAAATATTCTAGTTGAAATTTTTATTTTTATTAGTAAGATCCATTAAAATTATCTTCTAAATAGTGTACAATAATAAAGGGGGTTCTAATTTTAAAAATAGAAGTTGGTTGTACCACTAGACTTAAGTAATACAAAAAACATCAAATATTTTTAAAACTTTCCTTGTTTAAAAATTTAAAAATCAGTGTTTGAATTATTCATTAATAAATTAAATGACGGGAGTTTAACGGGATTGAGCATGCTTGATGAACCACCCTATATAATATACGAATGTATTATGTATGTACTATGTACTTGATAAAATAATTCTAAATTATGTCTGCTCAAATATTTTAACCGGATGCGCCTTATAGCTCACATTTAACTATTTATACAACGACCATATATTGTATACATTTATCAATTATAATTTAAAACATAATTTTAAGGATTTTCCTTTATGAAATTAAATATTTATACGTTTTATAGGTACTAAATCGTTGACATGTATGTACGTATATATTGTATTATATATATAAAATACTTAGCGTTTTTGAGAGAGTACTTTTATGCGACGTGTAGGAAGTAAAAAAAAGGTTGCTGTTCATAGTCAATGACTTTTTTTCGTCAATTTATCACAAATCGGTTGTAAAAATAAACCAAACATAAAAAGCAACTTCTAAAAAGATTCTAGCAAATATTTTTCACAAATATATAATGGTTTTTTTATTATATTATGTATGTATATCAATAGCATTTCAGGGTTTTCTGATTATATATACAATACAATACATTATATAATATATATATATATATATATTATATATACTGTACACAAATACATGTGTGCGGTCATGAAACTATAATACTAAAAAAAAATTATGTACCATACAACCACTATAAACTCCGACGACTATAATACATGTCCACGGAAACATATATAATCCCATATAGGCAACGAAATCGTCGGATCTGGGTCAAACGTAATTTTGTTTTTTTTTTTTTTCGCAAATGAACACCCAGTTTTATTTTATTATATTATCTCTCTATTTATATATATATATTATATATATACAATAATACGTATTATATACAGCTCCTTGGGCGAATGTTTTCTCGGTTTGAAAAATTCTCTGTCATCAAAACCGATCGGGTCTTAGATAATCCCCTCAAATGGGTATCCATTTTCAATCCCCGGAAGTCAAAACGCATCGCTCTATATTATGTATATCCGTTTTCGCGGACATAAAATAAATGAATCATAAACGTTAGAGGTGCAGCATGCAGCCCGGAACGTAGTGTACATAAAAATGATTTTATTTTTTCTTCCGAACGCGCTAAATTCGTTTCGGTTCGACGCAGAAAAACACTGCAGCTCGTTTCTAGAACTGCAAACATAATAGTATAATATAATAATAATAATAATAATAATAATAATACGCCGTTGTGCGTGTGTTATTTCTGCTGTACCTAGGTTTTGAACTCGACAAGTCAAAAACTGAGCACGTTGTGAAGTCGTAATTAAATAAATTAAAGAGTCATAAACTAAAATATAATGTTCGCTATAGACCTGGCCATCATAATACTTTTTATACACACACATACACCCACACACACACCCACACACACAATATAATAGTTATATGTGTTTGTCTATGTGTGTGTGTAAATAACGATTGATAATAAGCTGCAGAACACTCGGTGAACCGGCGGCACGCAAACTTATTAAAAAATTAAATTAGTGTTTTCTTAAGGCCCGCGATTCACGCTACTGCGGGAGTTAAAGAGGCTGTAAGTGTTTCTGAAACAGCTGGCCGTGCCCAAAATTATAGTATTGAGTACAATATCTCATATGAAAAGGGAAATAATTAAGTTTTCGTAAAACACCGATGCCGTGGAACAGTCTATGTATATATACGATATCAGGCATGTCGCACGGAACGGATCATAATATTGTGTTATCGTTTTAAAACATTAATTTATACCAAAAACAATGGTTACACCATTTTACTATTAATTTGCCCCCACGATTGCTATATTGTTCTAGTTCTGATGTGCACAACGCAGACAGCATATATCAACATATCATTTATAAACACTATAATATGCATTCTGCAGATACATGATACCTGTGTAATGTGTTTGTATAGGAGATCGTCTAAACGTATTTCGCGAACACAATAAAATTGTCCTCGCACCTTAAGTCTGCTTTAACACATCGAAAACGAGTTCTTCGAAAATAACGGATTCGAATTTCGATCGAGCAAGAATGAGTGTTGGGTACATCCTTTGATCTCGGATTTCGTAATAATAGAAAACAGTATTTCGGGTACAATGACTTTGAAGCTCAATCGCTGTTCGCTGTGTCGTAATGTAAAAGAAATACGTACGTGAGCACGTGTGTGTGTGTGTGTATATATATCATATATGTATATGTATATATAATTATATATATATGATATTATGTTATAGATATATAGCTCCATATATCGTAATGTCTATGTATTTGTACTATAAGTGTGGTGTTCGGCGGGATCTAATAAGACTATATCTGGCAATCCGACCATCGCATATACTGTGAGAGTATTTGTATTCGATATATTGTGATACATGTATTTTGGTATATACCAAACCTAAACCTGTCAAGTCTTTGCGCCGTCTATATTTGAAATAGTGTGCGTATATAAAAGTTAGAAAATATATAAGTGGAATAAAATATTATAAATGGGCACCTCAAAAGTCAAATCCCACATCCCAAAAGTGAAATACTAAATGGTCACGAATGAAATATCAGTATTCTGTGTGGCAGTGAGGTTGGCCGATAACCGTTCAAACAGACAAATTCGTTCGACTATTGAACCAGGATTATCTACGAAAAGAAAAAAACACAAAAAAACAAATTTAGTCCAGGCAAATAAAGTGCCACTCAAAATCAGTGGTGTGCAAAATTCTCCTTTCAACAGAGAATATAATGTATAAAATATAAATATTAAATAAACATAATATATGAAAATAATACGTATGACATGCGACGATTGGGGCTGTAATATATCTAGGTAATCGATAAAAACTGTATAGGATTTTTATTCCCGTTTGAACATTTTTTTTTAAAAATTATATCTACACGGAAACACGCGTATAAATAAAATTATATATTTGTATAAAAAATATATAATAGTATCGTCTACATGAAAAATAGTTTAATGCTGTAAACGTTTTATTAAATTCTTCCCAGGCAACATTAACCTCGTCCAGCACTATAATATTTCAGAGTGTATCGTAAACAAAACGTCAGATAAATTAGAATATTTTCAAATAACGTTCCGCCGAAACGTACTGTTCGTTTATATTCTATTTTCCACAAATTAAAAGGAAATACAACCCGTTTCAAATATCGAAAGTTGCACAGAGATAAAATAATAATAATAATAATAATAATGGTAAAAATATATACATCCGTTTGTGATATTATGGGCGCTCCGAAGGATGAATGCATTGTCCATTGTTTTCTGGTAACGATTTACAGTTACATAGATTCATTTTCATGTCGACGCTCAATATATATTATAAAATCTCCGATAATAGTCAAGGATAACGATCTGAAAATACTGGCTTCGAAATGATAAAAAAGAAATGTATATACGATACAACATAAGGTACCTACAGTATAATATATATATATATATATAATATTATATATGTCTCGAAGACCAGTAAAACGAAAACGTTCACGTCTCAAATCCCTCTTTAAAAAGATTATATTTTTCACTTAATATTATATTTGCGAGAATAAAAAATAATAATGTCCCATAATCTCGATAAAAGTATACGATATTATCGATACGGACATTATACTATATAATATAATAGGTACGCGTTACACACAACAACACAATATTATATTATTTACGCGCGCGGGATGGTATTAGAACACAGTAATATTTGAAAATTACTATTCGCCGTAATAGCTGATTTGTTCAATGTGCTCAGCTGCTCGCGGGATTTCGTTCGCCCGACAAAAATCTAATATTACCATCAGGTCTTTACTCGCGCGGTATTTATCGCGTTAATAATCGATAATCGCAAACAACAACAACAACAATAATAATAATAATAATAATGACATTCATCCCTTCGCCGACTATATATTATATATGTGTATACAACTTACGACGATGATATACGGCCTAGGCCGAAACACTGTTGCAAAATTAATGTCCGGATCCTGAAATTATTTTCAAGACTCGCAGTGCGTTATCCCGACAGGACGACGTATAATATGATCGTATAATTCATGTCGCGGAGGAGGGAATAAAAAAAAAAAAAAAATACGTCGACGTTGGCGGTGCGCGCCAGTGTGCGTTGATGAATGCGTTCGGTTTATGGTGCGGCGAGTGTGCTGTGTGTACAGATAAATGTTTGAAACCGAATAAAAATAAAGGACATTTTTCTGGCATGGGGTCCCTTTAACAATAACTTAATAGCCTCGTCCCCTCCCCGACGATCGTTAGCGATGGCCGTTATAATACGTCTTAAGTGATTAATACTCGGAAGTCGCAGTTGTAGTAGTCGTCGTCGTCGTCGTCGTCGTCTCCGTCCTCTTCGGTCGTCGTTGACGCGGCAGTGCATAATATAAATGCGTGTTCGACGTTACGAGTCTCCGGAGACGCACTCCTGTAAATTATAATGACATTATAATGTAGTATAATGAGTAGCATGTGCGCGGGGAATCATCGCCGTGTTCGGCCGTTATTCCAAATAAGTCTTATTATTTATACATCGTTTTTTTTTTCGTCTATCATTTAGGTCCATCTATCTTTGCGTAGGATCCGGCGTGAAAACAACACAAAAAAAAAAATCGGATTCGTCCGTGTACACGCCAGCTGCAGGCAGCGTGTTTCTCGCCGCGACACTCTGACGAGCTTGATGGGTCCTGTGCTTGGTCCTCGAAATAATTCCGAAAACCAGGATGCTTTTCAAACTGCACCGTATATATATATATATATATCGAAGTGAAACCATTATCTGGCAGACGCGTCAACGCGATATCGGGCGCGTAGCCGGCAGTTCACAGTCAGAGCGGTCCCAGTCAATTAATATTTAATCCGTCCATAAAACACGATATTTTCGATTTATTTCAAAATTGGACTCGCTGCGGGTTCCGACACTTCAAACGTAACTATATATATGTAAGTCATAATGATAATAACCATAATATAGTGCAGCGGGTAACTGTGAAACGCACACGCTTCACGCCCGCCTGTATATAATTTTAATAATAATAATAATAATAATAATAATAAAAGTGTAACGTTATTACGGCCGTCCGTATCGAGCGCGAGTAATTCGAGTATACGTGAATACTCACATTGTATAAATGTAGTATATTATTATTATATGAATATGAACCGTCATCGTTAATTTCGCGCTTGTCGCTGGCACCCTCGTACGACGACGATACGACGTTGAAACACAATATCATAGCACAACACACACTGCACGACAGCCGTACCGGACGATCTTATGAGATCGTGCAGAAAAAGAATTTCCAAAACGCATTTTCTGTTTACACTCGAGTGTGAGAGTAGGTTATTTTGAAATTTGTGTTCGCGTAATCGGAGTCGTAATAAAATATTAAAAAAAAAAAAAACGAACAAAACGTCTGCAGTGAGAATCGCATTGTTTTTCGTACTACCTATATATACATATATATATATATATGTATATACAATTGCGTAATAACACAGGACGATTGGAATGTCTGCTCGTGGTGTCACCAACCATTGGTGGAACGAGGAGTGCAGGTGATGTTACGAGCTGTGCCTACCCATATAATACTAGTTGTAGAACTTTGCGGCTATATAAGCAACTCGAATCGTTTATGATTTATTTTTTTTTTTTTTTTGCAAGTCGAACATACCGGACAACTATACAGTCCCAATATAATATTATTAGGCGTACATCACACTCCTGGCGTTATGATGTACTTTAGTATCGTGACCTTACACATAGCGTGTATATATCATGTGTTATGATAATACGCGCACGTCGTATGTTTATATATATATATATTATATATATATATATTATATTCTACGAGCGTATACGCATATCATCATCGTTATTATTATCGTACACGAGATTCGCGCGTCGTGTGTTATGGATTCCACATTATATTATAATATATTATATTGTTGTTTTACGACGGCGCGACGTTATGTACGAGATTTGTGTAGGAATAAAAGAATATCATATTTTCATGTTATTATTATTATTATTATTATTATTATTATATCTGGACGCGTCCAGTCGTCTCGATTGCGACGTGCCACGACGGCGCACCGCCGATCGTAAAACAAACGGTTTTTATTTATTGTCGCAGTCCTCGATGTAATATTTTACGTCCAGTCATTATAACATATACTTTATACTTGCGCACACGCATATACGTGATATTGTTTGGAGACTGGCCCCGACTTTTCGGCTGGAATATCGTTTACCACGCACTTACGTCCACCGATGGTATATTGTTATTAAATTGTTATGTGTGTGCGCGGCCCGGCGACAAAACTGTATGAGTTACCGGAGATCGATCAGATTTGTATTTTTTCACCGTGTTGCATCCACACTCGAACCGTTATAATACACACATATTATACGATTATATTATGCTTACCTGTGTCTTTACTACTTTTTTTCTTTCGACGCTGCGGTCTCCGCTCCCTCTTCGGCGTGCACCCGCCTTCACGCTTCACAACACCGGGCACACCGCCTAATCAACCTTGAGACGCGAGCGTTCCTATATTATATAATAATATATTATACGCGGTGTCATTATACGATGCCGGCTGATCAAGGCGAGATTTTTGGGTGGTACCCGTACACGAACTATTGCGATACCTATATTATATTGTATTGGTGTAAAGCTGGGCTGTCGCGGACTTAACAGATCAGATACGCCACCGACTCGCTCCCCGACTCGTCACACTCGCAACGGTCACGGGTCGCCGACAACACATTATATTGTAATACAATACCATGGGAATTACACCATTCCATCTGAAAATTGTATCAATGTTAAGGCCAAGACCAATGGCGCACACGTGAAACGTTTAAACCTCATATTACACAGTTATTGCTATAATTTATTACCATGTTACATTGCGCTCGACCGATACCCATTGTGTTGTTGCGGTATGGCACCTTTTTTCGTCAAACGCGAGCCCGACCGAAGGTGATTCGTTCAAAGGAAAACCATATGTTTGTGCTCCATTTTCATCACCGACTTGACCTCGCTGAACTGTAAATATGTTATTATTAGGGTACACCGAAAACCCGTCCGACACATACTTATCTTTGTTGACGCACTGCTATTATATGTAGTAGGATGTATATAGGTAAAACATCCTATTCAGAATCGATCGGTATTAACTCAGTCGTTGTTATTTTTTTTTTTTTTTGTTATGCATTAGTCGAGTCAAATATTATTATATTATATAAAATAACTGACGGAAAATCGATTTAGGCACCTAATCTCCAGCGGGGGATCTAAAAATAAAAATAAAAATGTGTGCCGAAAGCGAAATGTGAACGACACTAATTATATGTTTACACAGGTTAAGGGGTATGCTTTTTTATTTTTATTTTTATTATAAAGCATTTTAAAAATAAAAACAGTGGCGTCGCGTGCTGACCGATTTTACAAAAATAAAGTACCCACGTATATATTGTAAGTAGAACAGTGTATAAACGGCAATGAATTTTGTATAGGTAACTCTTTTACTGCAGGAATGTATACGTTTTATAGGAGCCAATAATATTAAAATTAAATCTGATAAAAGTGCACAATGTATAATAATTTTTTACACAACAAATATTATATGTACATACAAAAATTATAAAATATATAATATACATTATATTATGTGTATATTGTATAATATAGTGCTATTAATATTCATAACTGACCTCCCTACAGCGCCCTCCGACAATGTCATGAACAATAATATATACCTATAACTATATTTTATGAGTTTTTTAAACCATTGAGTGAGAAAATAAAACTCGAAACATTACCTGAAAAACTGCAATCCATCAGATGATCGTTCGCTTCATGACGTGACGGACAGGCATAGCGTGTTCCTTTATATATAACATAAGCTTTTTCATCAGATTTCGCCTGACGGTTTTATTACCATACATATAGGACCTATTTAATTTTTTTCCGAGCAATTAAAATTTCATATAATCCCTCGGTCACATTTTTTAATACTATAAGAGAGAACATAGTATGGTATACATATATATACGCGAAAAATAACTAATAAACATCACTTGAAATGTTTGCTATCCAAAAATAGCTGACTATAAAAAAAAAGAACTCCTTTGAAGAAGGATCACACGTGCAGTGAGCGTATATATCATGAGTATTCTTCGCCAGTGGAGGAGGCTGTTGTGTATCAATTTATCAATGACACATAATCATAATGTGAACGAGACATCAACAAAAACCAGCGACACGTCAACTTCAAATACTCGCATTATTTTAAACATACTTGTTTAAGTGTTTCTTTTTTGATATAGAAAAAAAATATGAAGAATATGCCACCATAAAATGGGAATTGGCAATGTCACACACTTGTGTGTACTCATCTAGTATTAAAATATTATATTATTCGAGATTATTTATTTATCTACAGTTTATTATGACTTATTAGTACCTAAGTTATTACTTACACACTGTACACTCAGTATCCTATATAATAAATAAAATAAAATTTTAAAATGCGTACTTACAAAAGCTTTTGATCAAATAACTCAAAGTAAGTGTAGATAGTAGACATCATACTATACTATAAAATTATAATGTATATTGTAAATTGTAGGTGCGTACAATTTAAAATGTACAAAAAAACATTGAAATTTTTTTTAAGCTAATAACAAGTTTAAAAATGTCATGATTATTGGTAAAAACGAATTGCTATAACACATTCCAGCCTGCAAGTAAAAAAGTACAAAAAAATGCTGTATTTTTTATAAATATCTTAGTGGATTAAAGTTTGAAAACAATTGACATGGTCACATAGATAATACATTTTAAATTCGAGTGTGATATTTGTTCACGTTGGAATATAAACCAAATAGAATAAAAAGTACTTGAATATCTTTTTTTACGAAAAAACCCATAGAAACTCTTATGATTTTTTCTCCATTGTATTGATCTCTTTTTCTCTCTCAAACAAATGTATATAGTTAACATAAAAAACGTTCACGCACGTCCCAACCTGTAAAAGACAAAAACCTGTCAAATAACCAAAAAGTGCACTCAGAAATAAGAAAAATATTACTCTAGTAGCTCTGGCTACACTTTAGACCAAAGTTATTTATTTTTTCAGTTTTATTTTCTTTTTTATTATGTGAATCGGAAACCCTACAGACCTTTTGACCCTCTACACTCTCGAACGAAAATGTTCAATCCAATTAAAAAAAAACGTACCGAAGAAACAATTTGTCTTAATTATACACTTTTTCCTTAAAATTATTATAATAATTTATTAATGGTTTTATTTCGTACAAATGTAATAGACTTTGGGCTCACGATATGAAAACATTAACTTTTATTAGTCTGGAGTCTCGACTATAATATAATATATTATTATATAATCATTTTTAATTGAAAAGAAATAGTTTACTCGGAAATCTATAGAATGATATATATTATTAATTTCATTCCATATTATAAACATATAAACTCTTTCTAAAATGTGGAAAAATATTAAGTCTCAACAGTTATATCATAAAAAACTACATATTTTTTCTTTCATTTAATCAATAATTTATTTATTTTAAATTTTTTTCACTTTATTATAATTTAGTCATTTTTATTGACAAATTTCTGATACATGCTTTTTTAAATTCCTATAATATATAGGTAAGTATTATTATGTTAATCATATACGTCCTATGTGATATTGTAATAATCAGCGTATCTTCTATGCTCATTAGTTTTATCGTCAAGATTTTGGTTACAATGTCCATAAATACATTTCTTAAAAAAAAAAAAATTATTAGCATAATATATATTATAATGTATGTGTATTTAATAAATTAAGTAAATTAGTAGAATATAATATGTGGATAGAAAGTTGCTTAGATGCGGTAAAAAATTTGCATTTTCAATCAAAAATATTATTACAATTATTATTACCTTCTGATGATTGTAACTTGGCAAATCATGAATTTAAATTTACACCCAAGCTTATGTTTGCAATTCAGGAGTAGGTTATGGTTTTTAAATAAGATCTTGGTTTTATAAGAAAATTGGGAATAATATTTTATTGTTGCAGCTGAATCTTTTGGAAATAATTTTTCAGTCCAATAAATCGCAATTCGCCACGTTAGGCAGTGAACTTTTTCGAAAACTCAACTGAAATAACCAACGTTGATTGCTTACAAGAACTTATAGTTAACAACATCCAAAGGCACTATGGCTTTTGTACATTATAGATGTTTTATATGTAGATGTTTTTTTTTTTTTATCTTAACGTTTAAAATTTAAGGTCAATTGATGTAAACTAAAACATTGGAAACGTACCTTGACGCAAGTCGGAACTCTAGACGTATTAAATTGCTTTTAAAATGAAAATATAAATGCACATATAATATGATTTATGATTTATGATTTTATTATAATTTCATTAAATCGAATTCATATAAAATAATAAATAATATAGCTACAACATTTAAATTCAATTTTAAAAGCGATTTTCACGTCCGCAAAAAAAAAAAAAAATAGTAGGTAAATATGTTTTGAAATGTTATTATGTGCCTAAGTGTATATACATACAACAAGTACCTACCAATATCTACGCGGAATTGAATTTTTATCGATTGGACCGAGCACGACGACGACAACGTATCCGGATCTGCCGCGACGGGTATTATGCATTTAGATATTATAATGGCACTTCTGGAGCGTTTTACGTTGATCGCGTAATATTTCGTCACATCCTCAGTGGGGTCGATATGTATAATATAAGACCGATTTTCAAAAAAACCATTTCCCGGTATGCGTTTTGGCGATTCGAAATTCTCTATCTCGACGCACAGTACTGCGTGTACATATTATATAGAGTTTACGCCAACGGTATATATATACGTGCATAGATAGGTATACACACACACACACACACACACACACACACACACACACACACACACACACATACACACACACATATATATATATATACAATATATGCATATTATACAATTCATCGCACATGTCATCGGTGTGCACTCTTCCATTCCATTGTTTAGCACATAATTTCATATGTGTATATATATATAAATTATACATGTGCGTGCGCTTTATATAGGTACGATAAATAGTTTATTGAGCATTCATTGCATATTGATCAGACATTGTTCTCGGTTTAAGCGTATCGATGAGCGCCGCACGCTGCACCGTTTTAAGTGCTCCGGAGCAGCGTTTTTCGAGTTCTGGGTGAAAACCATATTACATTATTTGAACTTGCCTTAACGCCTGCACGCAAGTACGAGTACAACACACTGTTTGATGAGAACTCGACTAGCGGATCCAGGACAATATTTGATCATAGGGCGGTGGTATTGTTTAGCCGACGGCCGCCTGTGATCGCGTGACGAATTATCGGCTCTCAAACGCACAATATATTAATATTTAATTAATAATAATTATTATAAGCTGTAGCAGACAATCGATCACAACACTATCGTTCAAATAGGTGGGCGATGAAATAAAATATATATTGTATTTTTTAAATTTTTAACCTTGCGTGGTATCTGCAGCACGAGAGTAAACGATTGAAACCAAAAGTGTTATACAGCATTATTGAGGTTCAATACGATTAAATAGTGATAGTAAATTATTATACAGAAATAATAGAAATCAACTAGGTATAATGATGCAACAACAGAACACTTAAAAAAACAAGAACATTAAATATGAGAAATATCGTCATCGGCTATACCTACATGATGTACAACTCTTGACGCGTCGACCTCTTTATTACCTGACTAAACTGATAACAAAAAAAATATTAATATTGATACAGACGTCTGGATATTTCTTCAGTCTGCATTATAATATAATATGTTTTGTTATATTATTATAGTACAATAATTATGGTTTTTTTTTTTTTTACCATGTCTTGTAATCGTCGAGTATGCAAAGTAGGATTCACGCTGTAAGTATGTACAAGAGTCATTAGTCACTCAATATATTGAAATGAAAAATAATAAATTAATGAACAATAATGACAACCAACCAAAACACATTCATATGAGAAGTCATTTAAGCTTTTGTGAAATTGTACATCAAAACTATTACCTATACTAAATATAGTAATACGTAATAATGAACTTTTCCGGTTCAATATGTTGCGTTCATACAATCTCGACCCTCTTAAAATGATTTTGGTTTTGTGGTTTTGTGTTGTTTCAGAATTTGCGTTGTCAGCAAAATATCCGATCGAATTGACGCTAATAAATCTATACATTTTCAGTCAATGGCCTTAGACGGCTATAAAAAAAAAAAAAATTAAATAAATTATATTTTTATAAGATGTATTATCAGCAATATTTAAATGATTGCATTTTATTTATTTTATAATATTTATAAATTTCAATCTCATATTCGTGCCACGTGGTATTCATTGTAATTATTCTACTTTTAGATTTCTTCTGGGATTAAAATGTACATTTGTTAGGTAACAGATATGTTAGTTAATTGTTCCCATTATATCATTATTGGATGGATTCATCCTTTTGTCCGTTATATAGTTCTTAGTAAAAAGCATACTATATTCAACGAGACATTTCAAACGCATATCGATTTCTTAAGTCTAAAAATATGTTTTCTTAGAATTACTATAAGCTTGACAAAATATATTAAGGGCGGATATGTTTTTGGTTTTATTAATATTTACGTTATGCCTCGGGCCACCGCATACCTGACATATCCTCCACACGTGACCGACGACCGTCGAATAATTCCATGTCAAACACAGTATACTTTAATATTATATAATAAATGAACATAAAATGTGTGCATATTACATCACGAGTAATAATAATAATTGAAATTGCTTCTAAAATCTCAGAAGAAAAATTGTTTCAAATTTTTTGTTTACTCGAACAAAACATTATATATTTTTACATAATACCTACGTATACATACAATTCAAGTATGCAGGCGTGTACAGTGAACCTCGAAATACATCCAAATAATTTATAATAATACATATTATACAGTGTGAGATGAAAACTGCAAGTCTAAATACTGCCTGTGGGCCTATACTAACCTAAACACATCACGATACTATAAAATATACCTACGCCATTGGGTGTTGACGATTCATTCGCCATTCATGCTCATTATGCACACACACACACACACACACACACACACACACACACACACACACACACACACACGTGTACGCGAATCGTAGACACAACGAGAGTGCAGATAAACCGCAAAACACTAATGTATACACGGTCTACCGGCGGCCACTGTGTTCCGTCCAAATAGCGTTTCGATTAATAATTTATATAAATATAAAATATACACAAACACACACCCACACACGCAGACCGCGCTCGAACGCACGCTGCAGCGCACACGGCGTATAATATAAAAATTATACAACCCGGGCAAAGTACACTTGACTACTACGGATTAATTTTCTCGGAATGTCCGTGTACGAAAAACGCCCGGCCAACTCGCGTGCGAAATATAATAAAATAGTCTTCGAGGGCCGAGGGGGTGGAGGAGTTCGAGAGTAGTTGTGCGATTACTGCATATTATAATATCGATTGCCGCCCCCACATCCGCGGACGGACTCGATCTCGAACCGTCGTTTTAATGATAATTATATATACTTGGCGCAACGCGCCCGGCAAAGTGCACAATGATGACGACGCACAAGACGCATCACGGGCATGAAATGTTCCGAGCACACCTCAACCTATACTCCATCTTGCACGCACATTATTACTGTTATAGGCGTGTATATCATGACATCCCCGATTGTACGGCCGCTGTATACCTGCATGTACGTTGTTTCGTTATCGTCATGTGGAAAATGTGGTGTCGTTCGTCGTTCGCGCAATACGCTGCGAGCGGTTCGTACACATATACGCGCGAAACAGTCATAGCGAGGATTTGGAGAGAGAAAAACGTTGAAGAACGAACACTGCAGCACGCACGGAAATGTATTTCGAACGCTTGGATATGATTTCGTTTTTTTATCATTTCTCCGAAAGCCCGCTACGCGATTTGTTTATTTATTTTCTATACGTTATATCCGCCACTAGCGACGGGAAAACTCTTCGGTAAACGATTTTCAGGCTTGTCATTATTTGTTTTTTTTTTCCGTTTCACCGTGACTACGCGTTTTCCGGGCGCCACCACTCCGTCCACCGGCCGATAAAAACGCAAAAAACGTGTCTCGCGTTGAACATAATAATAATATGTACCCATACCCAACTATACCTACATTTAACATATTATATTTTTAGTATTATACGGGGTGCGCGCGTTAGGTCATTTCGCGGCAGAACGTTTGTAGCCGTATTATAATTTACTCGTATGTTGTAGTGGACGCCACCACTACTTTGAATAATATACAGGATAGTGGCGATATCGCGTTACATTGCCTCGAGACACTGACTGGTGTGCGTGCATATCAGTCGGACAAACCGGAGGACGTGCCAGAATACGAGCTCGCCAAAAACTGTCAGAGATATTTTTACCTTTGCAGGTACACGTCGAGTCATTTAAAATTAAGTGTGTGCTTATAATATGTCTGTAGTATTATATTATACTAATTGTAGTAAATGGCTCTAAAATCAGAAACAATATTTTACTTCTCAATAAATTTAGAAGCTATGCTGATATGTGATGGCCTGTATATAATATCCAATATATTATCTGCGAGCTTTCGATTCATATATTATAATAAAATGTATAATATTATGATTCATAATAGTCGATATTATTAAGTCACTGAGAAAATGTCGGGAATGTGTTCCCGACGGGACAGGCGTCGAGCAAGAGGGTGTCAAACCGTCCGGAACACCACCTACGTGATCGTAGCTTTCTGACGCCAAGTCATATACTGTGGGCTTATTGTCGACATTTAACCTGTTATCGGAAACTATATTCACGTTTTTCTATTATCACAGTTTTTATAACAATACGTTTATACCAAACAACTAAGAATTATTATGGAGGAGTTTCGTTCATCAATTGTTTGTTCAAATTCAATAAAACGTTTTAAAACTATATTATAGATAATCTTAGAATAATAAATAAAATACAAGTTTAATATTTTATTTGTAATACAGACGTTTATGGATCAAAACATACAGTTATATATTATAATGATCCAGTGTAATATCAGATATCACAATCGCTATTTTTTTTATGACTCATGTTTAGCTGGCAAAGTATTACCTATATCATAATATTAGTCAAGTAGGTAATAAAAATATTTGCATCAAGTTAACATTATCAATTTATTTATAATTATTAGTAACATAATAATTAATGCTAAAATAAAATGAAATAGTTCTGTTGTATCAGAAATGCGTGAGTGTGTGTGTGTACCAACTGCCGACTGGCAGTAACTGTTTGAAAGTTGATTTTTAATTTTGTAATTAGTTTTAATTTGACATCATAATAAAACAAAGTGTTCGAATATAAACGGTTCGCGTGTGTGATGTATATTAAACAGCATAATTTTATTCTTAGGTGAGAGAGAGAGAGAGAGAGAGAGATTGAGACTTCCAAGCGTAATATTTTATTGAATTGTATTACGTTGAGCAGACGACGATATTAGAATTTCGGCTTCGGAAGTACTATCGTTTTGCTGAAAGACGAGGCGGCGGCCAGTCGCTTTGGCGGCGATATCACACAATCATTTTACCTGTACAGCATATTATAATGTTATTATTGTATGTAGTAGGAGTGTTGTAGGACTATATTATTATCACGACACCGCATATGGTTACCGAAATATTTTAATCACGACCCCGATGAGCATTATGTAATAATATAATATGTAGGTACCTAATATAATGGATACAATAATTAATTGTAATCAGACGCGACCGGCGAAAATTGTGCGCGGACACGCACACTGCAGGTTGTCGTCAAAGACATAATTAGGGTACCTATACATGTACATTATAATGAACCGGAACAGCTGCAGCCGCTTCCACCGCACGCGATCTTCTACCGAAACCGCCACTGCTGCTGTTTCAGTGGCGCCCGAGTGTTGGATTTTCGAGCATTTTCGTCGGTAATGTAATCTCGACACTGCACCGCCTTACCCGTCCATATCTATATACGTCGTGAAATATAATATTATTCTCGATTATTATTATTATTATTATTATTATTATTATTATTATTATTATTAAGATTGGTCTTGCGGACTGTACTTGCCAGCAGCGGTTATTACTTATTTCTATACATAAATTGTTAGTATATTATAAGTTTGGACGTGTTTCGTGTGTACATGTATATATATATAATGGGAAACGTGATTTAATTGTAAAAACTAAAAAGTCTCGACCCAGCACTCACACCGACTGCCACCAAGCTCAACTGTACAGTGAATCAGAGTGTATATACACACGTGTGTGGGTTCGGGGCGAGGGTAGGCCTCGCGATCGCCGGGGTTGACGGGGGGCTGTAGGAAGCTCTGACGGGAGAAGAAAATCGTAATTCAACAAGACGCACATTACCGGCCGAATTTTCAGTTTGTTCGTGAAAACATTCCTCAGCCGTCCGATCGGTACTCGTATTACGTATTTAACACACGACACGACGCAATAATAAAGTTCGTTGTCTCCACGTGTACCTGTCTTGCCGTGTGAGCGTGTGTGTGTATAAAATATTGTACGCTGCAAAATTGGATTCCGTACACATCGAAAATCGCAAGTCCCGCCAGAGTTGACACAGAAACGTGAGAGTACCTACTACCTATACAAACTACATAATATACTGCTCTGTGCTCAGGCCTGTTATAAAATGTATAGAAGAATAGAACTCAATCTATAAACACGTCGTCGCGAGTTTCATTTTGTTTTTTCAAACGATTCATAAATATTTAAACCGTCCACATTTTTTCTCTCGCCATATTTCGTATTATCCTCCGTGCACTCTACGTGAAAGATCCATAATGTCAGGCATGCAGTAATCGCTGTTATTTTAGAAGCAGTCACCAGGCATTCCTGTACGTATATGGTATATATACTTGGCATAATATTATTCAATGCAAAAATAAGTTTCGTTACGTTTATCGAGTGTGGAAATGCCAAAGACACCGTAAAATGCGACGTGTCCTTGCTAATTGGTTTTCTCAATCTGAGTGTAAAAATTAACAATGTAAAATACAGACCATTCAATAAGTATTAATTAGTGGTGTCAGCCGTCTGGTGTGGCCTGGTGGTTGTCCGCAGTCACCAATCTGTGCTGCGGTCAAACATCGTCCGGCGTCACTAGCTTCTGGGTGGGTTTTTGGTGACGAACCTTCCCCCCACATACACGTGTTCTTCAACCGACCGTAACCTTCTGACACTGATGCTTAAGTTTAAAAAAAGAATCAGTATTAGTTAAAAATACTTTTTGAGAAGAATAATTACAGAAAAAATACGGTTGTCACTCTGCTATACGATGGTATAGTTTTCAAGTGTCACCACTCACCGTCGCCAAATCACAGGTGCGTTGTGGACCAGTTAAATATCAATTTAATGATAAATCATTGCATATTAAGAAGGTGAGACAGCCTATAATTCTAAGGACATTAGAAATTGTTGTTTCGTAAAAATTAGAAATTCATTTGTTGAAAAAAAATTGTTTGCAACAATATTTAAAGAAACAAAAAACATAAAAATTTAAAAAAAATTTATAACCATGTAAAAACTAAAAATTTAATATCTCAGTGTTCAACATTTTATACATTTTTTGTGCAACGAACATTATAATTTAGACAAAAGCGAAATGTTTTAATTATGTCTATAATGTATTGAATAATATCTAAACGGCACAGAAACTTATAGTTAAAAATTGATTTTGAGTTTTTTCTTTTTCTTCGATTAGTCTAAAACGTATTGGACATTTTATAATTTTGATTCCTGGATCCTGACCAATTACATATAATTTTCTACCAGAAACATCGAACTCAATATTTAAGCATTTTTACCTCTCCAAAAGGTTTTGACTGATACACGTCATATAATTGAAGTATACATCATCCGCTTAAAATTTAAAGTGACTACAATATCGACATTATTAGCACGATGTTATTGGTACACCCTGGGTGGGTTGCGATTTTACGAATTGGCTGTGTTGACTACTTCGATATTCGTTTTCAAGTAAACATAACTTAATAAGTAAAGTAAAAATGTAATTTTGTTAATCCACTGTTCGAAGTTTTCCTTGGAAAAGCTTACACATAATATTTTAATAGTATTGTTACATCATTAAATTATTACTTTTTTTTCTTTAATTGATAGGTGGACGACAGACGTTTTCACGTCATTTATATATTATCCTTTTTAAATAGTATTAGTCTAAATAATATTTGAACAATTTTCGAGATACAACTATAATATAAATAGTTTGAAATCGATAAAAGGTTGAAGAAATAAATATCATCTTATAACATCATTGATTTTTTAGTTAGTAAAATAGACTTACCTAAAATGTCATCGTTGTCTACATTTTTGTCAATAAGAGACGTGCTTTTTAAAATGTTGCTGCGACACTATTGTTTGTCCACGAAAAGTGTTTTTCAAGAATAAACAAAATCATTGAAAAGAAATAGAATTGATTCGGGTTAAAAATCTAAAATGCATTAGATAAAGTTAAAAGATACGAAGATTTTGTTAAGTAAAGAAATTACCTATAAGTAAATATTATATAGGATTTATTCGTTTAGACTTTTCAAGTTTGTGTACCTATACAATGTTTTTGTTGATTTTAACTATTTACAATTGTAAATAAGTACAACTTTTATTAAAACATGTTCAATGATATAAAAATATATTCTGGTTACATTTTTTATGATACTAAATTAATATATATATATATATATATTATAATACGTGGTTATGTATTATTTGTCTGTATTATTGTGTATTTGTGTGTATATATGTAAGCCACAATGATTTTTCTATTATTTTTTTTTTAATGATAACTAATTAACAATAAAACATTCTTAATTTTATATTGTTTTATATTTAAATATGGATATAAGTATAGTGTAATTTTTAATTCTTTCCTTTTCATAATATGAAAGTCCTCTTTTTAATTATTTTGATTAAGTACTACTACTTTAGTAATTTTTAGAAGCACGCTCCAGGCTTCCAGCACAATAAAATATGATTTATTTTTAGATTAATCAAATATTATATTACACTATACAATACATTAACTTTAGTAGTCTATACTACAGAATCTTACTCAGAGAGATTAAAACAATTTTATATACCTATTAGTTATTACAATGGTTGAAACAGCTTTATAATATTTAGAGAATAGCAGCAAGTATTCACTTAAAGTTTTACGTGTTTTAGGATTTGGCTTATGAGCCAATTTTATAATTATTATATCTTCTTGACTACACATTTTTTTAAATTCAAATCAATATTTCAATTTTAGATTTTGAGTGGCGCTATGAATATTTTGATATTACAATGATAGATGCTTTTTTTTATTTGTTCACTTTTTGTATCTTTAGACCCAGTTTCTAGTAGTAAAAATTATCCCATCATCAAATTTGAGGGAGGTTTCTGTAAGCTAGATACCTTATACTTTGGGTGTCTCAAAAGTAGAAATTTACCAGTAATTTTTAAAGTAATTGAGAAAATATACGTAACACATACTGTATACAAGAAAATTAATTCAAATCATGCCTGTCGTATATATTATATTTAGCTACCGAAATGCACGTATATATTGTAATATGTATAAATAAGGAGGGTATGTCTAGGAAGTTCGGAAACCCTAAATGTGTTTAGAAGGGATCACATATTACGATAACATACAACGATTTAAGATTAATTTGCACGTTATCATATTCTGTGATCCCCACTCTACAAGTAAAAGTTTCCAAAACTTTATAGACACACCGTATAATATATGTTTAAAACACGCATATTGTATATACATAATGATTAATTTTTAACTTTTAATGCTATCTACTTATGTATTAAATATTAAAATATACAACATAGTGTTGCGTAATTATTTTTCACATTGCAATTTTTTTTTTTGGTTATAATACCTACGTTTATTGTCTTGATTCTGAAGTGATTTCGTCGAACTGGTATTTTATTTTTATATTTTTGGTAGCTGTATATAAAATAAGCCCCCTGCATGTCTAGTTGTGTTTTTGTTTTTTATTAAGCATTCGATATAAAAACGAGTACACGATTTATTATAATAGTAATAATAATAATAATAATAAAACAAAACAAAAACTTCAACAACCAATTTTCGTAGAATGAGTTGTACGCGAGGTTCGTTTTACGTTCTCGAAACAAATGCGTATTAGGTAGGTACGTGGTTATTCGAATTTCAAATTACATATTTTTATTATAGTCGTTTTTAAAATAATATAAACGAACGTATAATTGGTGGTATTTCTATTATACCATATCCGGGTGACCTTTACACAATACAAAACCGTGTGAGAAAAACACATAGCTAATATATATATATGTGTGTACATTATTATATAGTTATGTGTGTATATAGGTATTAGGTATATATAAATAAATCATAATAAACTATAAGTACCAATGATATTAATATCTGTACAGTGAATGTGAAAAATTACTACTTATCTGGTCCGCTGCTTTTAAAACTTACAGAGGTCGTTGTTGCATTCAAAATAAATAGCGATATATGTGGTATACGGTAGGAATACGGTAGGTACGTAGCGGTCGAATAACGCTGTGTCATCGGTTAAAGTGGCTGTGAAAAAAAAAAAAATAGAAAGACGATATGGAAACGATATTCTACCCGACCACGATAGTATGATATAATAATATGTAGTTGTATATAGTATTGAACGCTGGCATAATTATAAAACTGTAAAAACCATAGGATATTGCAACTATATTTTGTTTCCCGGCAATAATACCATAGTATATCTAAGACTATATTATGTCTATAGGCTATAACATTATATTATGACTATATGCACATCATAACTATACGTATATTTGTATTTATAATAAAACTATGGTGGCTAAATAAACTTTAAAATATCGATCGTCGAGACTCGTACGCATATTGCTTATTTGTTTGTGTTATTTTTGGCTTTGAAAAATCGTTAACCATTTAATGGTAATGGTTTAGTGTATTTCAGCAGAGACGGCCCGGAATTAATAATGGCTGTCATTTGAAAATCCATAATTTTCAAACTTGAGCAAACGGAAATGGAAAAGAAATCTAAATGTGTATATACCTACCTATATCTCTACGCCAAACCACACTAACGAATATCGCTATGAATAATCATTAAAATAATAAATGTGTATGAACACACGACTCCTTTAGGTATGATTTTTAACCGATTTATGTTTAGAGATATTTCCCGTTTCAAACGCAACTCATTAATAATATACATCCAATATAAAATACATTATGAATTCAATGAATATTTTTATATTTAATGAATGAATAAAACAAACAACATAAAAAACTCGTACTATTAAGATTAAGTATACACTGATACGAACGTTTGTGTGTGGCACCGTCAAACAAACAATAATTAACAATACAATAGATGGCCATTGTACGTGTAGATCTAAAGAAAATACCCTTTACAAAAAACTCGTCATTAAAACGCGTTTTTGTGTTTGTAAAAAGTTTCTTTTTTTAAAAATTAATTTCAGGACAAAATATTACTAATTATAACGCTACAATTGTTTTCTACAATATCAATATATAATTTCATTAGAATAAAAATATAGCATAGGTACCTAAGAAAAATATTCAATTTATTTAAAATTTAAAAATTTTATCACTTTCTCAGTATGGTTATACCCATTATAATGTATTGGTTTAAGTCAATATTTATAAATTTTAAAACCACAGTTAATATGCACTATGTGTTAAGAATAATATTAAAATAATGTATAGTATGTTTAAAATGTTTAATATGTTTATATATATATCAATTATGTTTATAAGCTATAAACAGTTTGAAAAAATCAAAACATTATTTCGAATTAAAATTAAAACGAGTAACGCATAATTTAACCTAAAACATTGGCACATTAACAAGTTTTTTTTTTATACGGGAGAATTATTCTACGACAAATAATTTAATTTTCGGTAAATATGTATCTTCTCATCCGAAAACTCAACCCCTTTTAACCCCCTTTAACTAACACAATGGGTAAACCCTTACAGGTCCAAGGTATTTTATCCCAGCAATGACACAAAGGTTAATATGAGAAAAGTTAAGAACAATAACAATCGTCGTTAAAATAGCTCGATCATCGTGCCGGCTGATGACATTTATAATAAATTAGTATTTATACGAGATTTTCATCAAATTCCTCCTAAAAACATTTGAAACAATTCGAAGAATGTGCAATTTAAAATTAATTATCTGTAGGTCTATAATATAATTATATTTTACGTATATATGCCAAATTGAACTTCGATTGCATTTTATTTCACTGGTGATCATTATTGAAAAAATAGTTATCTACCTATATAATATCAAACGCAATGACTAAACGATATATTCAATTCTAATACTATAATAAATTTAACGTAAAATGTCAATAAAAATTACTTACTACTTACTGTTGCACAGTTGCAGCATGTAGATTTCAGACTTGCGAAAAAAAAAATACATAATGGTTCATTATAATATTTCCAATGATTCCTCACGAGAGTTCCTAAACCAGAATTATTTAAAGTTAATTTGGTGTTTTAGCTGTTTTGCATTTGTCGGACCGAGAACGTAATAAAAATATATGCGTTTTTAATGCTTTCCTTAAGTAGCCAATAGCCATAATATTACATTTTATTATCGTCGTTTTCGTACGCTACGGCGAGGCGGTATAATAATAATATTATAACGGTTGCCCGAACAACGCGTCGTGGTAATCAAAGTAGTAGTGGTTTAAAAGTATGACCGTTAAAAAAAAAAGAAATACACTGCGCAGTAAAAATTAAACAGACAACAACCCTGGGACAGGTATGTGCGATTTATAGGCAAACAATAATCTGCAGGTGTGTGTACATTATAAGTTATAACTTATAACACATATTGGTACATTTAAGCGCGTATGATGTTATACGCGTACCTACCTATAATAATATATAAGTCGCAAGTAGGTAACTATTATTACAATCGATGATCCTAAACCTGTATTCTATAAAACGTCGATGTTTAGAAGAAAAAAACTAATAATAATAATAATAATAATAATAAATCGCGATTTAATACGATTTCTTTGTAGATGTACACGCCGCCCGACGCCCGACACAATGAATACGGCGTACAGCAATATTATATATTATATTTTATATATATATTTTCTGGATGCGATTCCTTCATAATTATTGTTTCTCGAGTGTTACGGTCACCGACAAAATGCCATTTGCCGACAAATACGTTGTAATACAGTATATATATATATATAGACAACATGTGCGGTGTCCTTTATACAGTGTATATATATATATATGGGTTTTCAGTTAATTAAGGTACCGTCCAGATAATTCGTCGGTAGCAAGGTTATATATTATTGCTTTTTTTCCATTGGTGCGATACTATTATGATGCCGACAATACAAAAAAAAAATGAATTCCTATACAAAATCAATTTTAGACGCATTGCCATTTTAAATGAGAACTATTTTCTCATTAAAAAATAAATATAATATATATTTATACATTATACAAGCAATCAAAAAAATACTTGTTGACGATATTCATATTTTTCATAATATTAATCGGGTCCTAGTTTTTATAAATATAGGCCCTTGTAAGATGAAACGCAATCTTATTGGGTACCTATATTACCTTCTTTTATTATTTTTTCATCACTTTTACTAGTATTTTATTACCTAATATATGCATATATAATATATGTGTAGGTATATTGTACAATGTACGGTAAGAGTGAATGCGAAGGAAATGACCGATTTTGTCACACGCTGTTTTATATTGTTCTCGTTGCACGTTAATGTCATCATTATTACTTATTATCCGAGTGAAACGAATCCGAGGGGCCAAAGCCACTTTAAGCCGCCCTTATAAGGAAGCATATTACGTACCGTGGTCTAAGGTAAAAAAAAAAATAATAATAATAAAAATACTACTTATTAGTTATTACTACATATATATATATATATATATATATACATAAAGACACGGAATGCGGATTTTGTGTATACCAACATACTATTTTATCATATAATTCTTCGTCCTGGTCCCTCGATTTCGTGGTCTAGTTAGTAGTAATTCGAAGGGTCTTTGGATGATTAAGTCTTATACATAATTTATTATAACACATGCCGTAATGCCGTAAATTATAATACCGTCAACAAAAACAAACACCACGCCGAGGACAATCACGGAGGCGAACAAAAACCCACAATTCGATTTGAATTCGCAAGATAATCTGCCAACGATTTGAAAACGAAAAGACCCCATTGTATTTGCTGTACGCTGACTTTGGTTGGGTGGTCGTGGCTTCCGGAAGTCCTATGATCGATCCAGCTCTAATACTTCACCCCTTCAATGGTCCTAAAAAAAACGTCTTTGCGTTAAATGTATATACATATTATATATTTTAAGACAAAGGGATAAACACCGTTCGCTAAAATCCGGTACGAATGTACGATTGGCGAATAATATGATGAATTTATTTTTCACACTCATTACTTTCATCATTTGTTCTGATGCACATTCCAATAATATATCATTTCAATTATTGTTCGAATACACAAACCGACATTACAACAATTATTATGAAAAAAAAAAATTATAAATTGTCGTACAAAATCAAGACAACTAATAATAATAATTACCATAATTATTATCTTTTGTTTTTAATTATTGTTATTAAGGTTTATAGTTTATCATATACATAATTATCTTGTCTAATATGTTTAATAGCGAACGCCACATAATTAATATCAATAGGTCTCCAAAGTAACGAATTTCGTCGAATTAGACTCGATTAATATAAATCAACTATTGTCTTGATAGTCACAAGACTTACAGGTACGATTAGCTAATGGATGACTCACAATACATTTTTATGTTATTACCTACATCTCATTATATGAATATTGTGTGTTTAATCGGTTACAAAATAGCTCATGGCCAACTCGTTAGTTCAAATTATTAAATTATACACGAGTAAATAATATTAAATTATAAATTATTGTAATGTTTCAAATTAATTTGTGTGGACATTGAATAGATATTTGTATATTTTTTTTTGCTAAATATTTTGTTAGGCCACGCACACTGATGTCGTGTTCCGACATTTGATGATTTCTATACATTTGAATAATTGAATGGGTCAATGTACATTAAATATTTGTTGACTTATTAGTTGGCCAATTGAGCTTCAATAAAAATCAAAACAATCAAAACTATCAATGTAGGAACATAATTTGATAAATTGTTAAGACATTTGTATATTATATTGTGTGCGCAAGGAAAAGAAACAAATCTATTTCTACAATTAAACGATAACAACTAAAATACGTCAACCGAATCGGAATTTCCGGGAAATCCCATTTGACAACTTTTAAATGAATGCAACTATAACGGAGACGCTAATGTAGATAATCGATAGACTATCCTATAAGCGTCTTTAAGCATTATCATATACATATATGTATAAATGATTAGATTTATAAAGCAATATCGTCTTAAAGAACTTCCTTCGCTGTTTCCCAACAACTCACCTGTCAAATCAACTTGTCAATAGGGGTTAAACGAAATTCCGCTGCGAACTTCATCGAACCATGGTAAAAAATAATCTGAATCTGAACTTAACTAAACTTAAAAATAATCCGATCAGATGTTTCTGATCGAAAATTAAAATCCCATCAAATCGCTACAAGTATATTTACCAGGTGGGTATGTATGTATATATAATATATATATACTTGACTTAACCTAATCCCATTTGTACATACTTTATGGGAATTTTTTTGCTGGAACGTTGCCGGCGATCGGTGGTTATGGGCGGGGAATCGATTGATTGCGGCCTTACGGAATTTGCGTCGGACGGAAGTTTGGTTGGTAATTTTTTCTTTTTAGCGGCGCGGCTTGCAGGCGGCACAGATGGCGGACAAATGCGATTATAAAGCAATGCGCGTGCCGTAAGCCTTTATCGTACTTGTCGTCAGCGGGAAATCTAACATCGACGGCCTAGAAAACATAATAATATGATATTATGATCTATCACGGTATACAATAATATACGATCGTAATAATTATTTAAATATTTATCTGTATTTACAAGTTTTCAGCAGCACACGTTTACATTTCACACGCGCATTTTTGAACAATAATATATTATATAATAATATAATACCAATGCGAGGCGAGACCGAGTGTTTCATACGACATTTTCACACCGATTTCACCCGCAGCCGACACGAATAAACGCAAAAGACAAAAAAAAAAAATATTCAAGGGCGACGAGCTGGCCGACCGCCTATCGTAAGTAGAGTACCTATCGATACTGCAGGAATATAATTCTGCAAACGCATTATACGGAACGGGCTGGGCATATTGTTGTATTATGTCACGACGTTCGGCTTATATTATCGTATACATCGTATGCACGTGCGTAATAAATTGTTATTCGCTGCGATATTCCAGATAATGGGAACAATAATAACGCAATAATATCGACTACCATCAGCCAGCATTCGGCCGCCATATATAATAATATATTATTATGATCTTCAGTGGCGTAACTATGTGTATAATAGGAAGCGGGAGGAGACAAAGGGGAGTACAGCGGCACCCAAGTTTCAAACACTTATATTATTGGGCACCCGCTATTGATATAATATAATATGTTCTGGCTGCAGTTATTGATTTTTTTTTGTCTCGTATGCCGATCAAAAATGAGTTTAATTTTAACAAAAAAATGTTTTCTTAGTCGTGATTACCGAGTTTTTTCTATCATAATATACTCAAATTATCTCGCCTACATTTTCCAAAATTCAAAATATGTCAGCATAACACTATAATATATTTTATAAGTATATACGAGTTAAAGAGAAAACGAATTTGTTCACTCCGATTCCTTCCGCTGTGCATTCACCCAATGCGGTAAATTATCCCGCCTACTGTTTCCAAAATTCAAAAATGTCAGTAAACGCTATAATATTTTAGTATACGAATTAAATGGAAAACGAATTGTTCACTCCGATTCTCCTTTCATTGTGCATTCACCCAGTGCTCGAGTCTAAAATTGTCGCCCCCGGGCCGAAACGCCGAAGTTACAATCATATTATAATATGTGTGTATAGAATAATATGATAATGATAAGAGCTGCAAGTCGCGCGCAGAGCTCTATACACGCGGGCGGCAGAGTGTCGTGGTGTGGCGGTGGCTCTCTCGAGGGGTTCGCGAGTTTTGATGGCTTAGCCGCTTTAAGGTCCTTCCCTTCGCAGTCCTCCCCCCCCATCAACCACACACACACACACACACACACACACACACACCGATCGCGCGGGGTCCGGATGCTGCGCCGCCGGAGAGTCGTAATAATGTATTATATCACTGACGACGAGGGCCGACCAGGGCCGACGACAACACGCTCCCGTCGTGGCAACACTGCCGGCCGACGGACTTGCGAAGCCCCCCCGCAGAACGCGCGTTTTTTTCCGTACAGCTTCGACGGCATACTGGTAAGTGGTAACGACGACGGCGACGACGAGCCCAGGAGAAAGGCGGCGGCGGCGGCGGCCGTCGTCTTCAACCGCCGTCGTTACCGCCGCCGCCACCGTCGCGCGTCGTCGTCGTCGTCGTCGTCGTCGTCGTCGTCGTTGCGAGGCAGCTGCTGCCGCTGCACCGCCCGCCCGTCCGTCCATCTGCCCGCCGCCGCCGCCGCCGCGATTGTATGCGCGCCGTTGTTGTCGGTAGCCGCCGCCGCCGTCGTCGTACTCTCTCGCGAGCGCCTCGCGCATTACCGCTACGGTACGCTCGACGATCAGTTTAGTCAGCTCGGCCGCACAAGCCTGTCGTCGTCTTCGTCTTTGCAGTCGCACTCATCGTCGTCGTCGTAGTCGTCGTCGACCGGTGTTTTGAATTTCGCCTCTGCTCTCGAAAAAACATCGATCCCATAGTAATATTTATACATTTTTTTTTTTTTTTTTGTCTCAATCGCAACAGACTGGTACGTGCCATTCACCCCACATGCGTTTTCCGTCGTATTTTCTCGTATTATTCACGCGGTATAATATACTAGAATAACCGCCCTCCGGCACCGTTATCATATAATATCCGTCGCGGGCAAGCTGCGAAGACATATCGAGGATCGCGCAGCCAGAGATATTGGCCTCTTGGTGGGCATATTCCGTGTGACTACGGTAAGGACGACTATACCTTTATTGCTATAACTATCATTATAAGAAAGCTGTAATTTTTTAGATATCCATCGCGAAAAATGTATTGTAGAGGAGAATAACTTACCTAATAGTACATGTTTATATCTAGGTATTAAATAGTATAATTCTATGAGTCGATACAATTTTATAATTCAATATCATTAATAATATAATTCAGAAAATATTAAAGCCAATAAAATATTATTTATACGCTTTCTGGGCATATTTTTTATCAAAAATATTAAAAATGAAAATGGTTTTGAAGAACGTCTTGACTAAATGCTGAGAACATTTTATTCGAAAAATTAGACTTTTCATAATACTTCGAAAATAATTGCACTAAGCTTAGTCTCCAACAGACCATCCGCATATATTATCATGGTTTTATTTGAAATAAATGTTTTCTGTAATCAAACGTAACTACGTTAGCTTTTCAAGGAATTTTCAAAATACTGAAAAAATAAAAAAATACTTCAATGACTAACTGGCTTTAGTTTTTGTGACTTTTGAATCAATGTTATGTCCCGGAAAAATATCTAAGTATCTAATATATTGTGTAAAAAAAATGATAAAGCTGTTTTAACTTGTATTCACACTAAACAGTAAACAGTCTTATGGGAATATGAGCTGATAAGTCATTTTTAGGTAACTGATTAATTGCTAATACAATTTAACATCAAAAATACAATGCACATTATAAAGAGACCTTGTTTTGAAAATTGAGTTACTTTTTAAATGTCTTTATGCAAAATATTTTTAAAAATAAAAATTGTTTTTACATATTTTAGTAGATTGATTTTAATAACAAAGTCAAAGTGATTAAAATTTAAGACCTCATAAAAAATATTTTTTTCACATAAAACATTGATAATAGAGTAGAACTTTTCATTGAATTTGTATGGAATATGAGTATTGATGTTTGTTGCATAATATACACAAAACAGCTCTATAGAAAAATGCTCGGAAAAATGTAAACATTATTTTAATTCACCAATATTTTATTATACAATGTGTTTAAAGACGAAGTCATATAAAGTTTTATCTGTTCAAATTAAAAAAAAAATTCTCAATTTTCGTCAAATTAAATTAATTTTTATAAAATATTCCAAAAAACCAAGCAATTCATAATTTTCTGGTAAAAAAATGTCAGCATTTGTTACGAAATTAAATAACACACAAGCTCAATATAAATAAGTTATTCTACGTATTTAAAGTTGAAGAAACTTTTATTTCTAATTCTATTATTGCAAGGCTTAACACTATGGATATATATTAATGAATTAGTCCATTTAAAACAGTTTTCAGTTAACAAATACTTGATTAATAATTTACAAAATGTGCTACGAACTTCATCGGCTTTCATCAAAACTCGTTTTACTAATACTTTTAACAATAAATATCTGAACATTTTGCACGATTAATTAAACGTTCCGTATTTTCCACGTTGGTCATATATTTTGTAATCAATTAAAATTCGATTGTTTTCAGTTCAATGTCATGTCTAGTAGGAGTATCTTTTTTTTGCATTGTTCTCGTACATATTGTATTTCCTCCAGATTGCCACGATTTATTGCGTCAACGGTATTTTGTATATTATTTATTTTATATCACCAACTAGTGCAAAATGTATTTATTTAATTTCATGAGCATAAAAAATAAATTTGTTTATTATATAGGAACCCAGTATAAAACCAACTCATACATTTTGTTTAGCTAAACCGATTTCAGTATTTTACTGAACTATCTGTGAGAACGTAGGTACAGAAAATTGGGTATCTCTATGTCCCGGGGGTGCGTAAAATGCATATAAACTACGAATATAGTGGTTTACCTACCCGTACATATTTCTTACTTATTTATTATTATTATTTTTATTTATTGAAAACGTTCTGAAAGAGTTTTGCAAAACCGATTCCTTTCGAACAATCGCTTCCTTTTCCAGCCATAATCTACAACAGTAATATTATTATTTTTAATCCATACAATTCATTGTTTTATATAACAACCAGAAGATGATACTTTGTGATTATAGGATCGATATATTATAGTTTTGTGGTTATCCCAGATTGACTACATAGTAATATCTCGTGGATAATATATAATACATGACCTGTACAAATCGTAGGCACAAGATATTTTTCGATCTATTCACAGTTATTAAGTATTATTGCCCCACGTTCGGTCCAGTGTTTGAAATTATGAGATGATATGGTAGTTGAGAGGCAAGTTCACTTTGGTTCTCGTCACGTCCGATATCTTGGAAATCCGGTTATAATACAAGCGATTGACCACAAATTGTAACTACAAAAATTATGCATACCTATCCAATTAAAAATTAAATTAAAAACATATACGCACTAACCAAAAAAAAGAAAAAAATCGATAGCTAGTGTTATTATTATTATTATTATTATTTTTTTGTTATTATTATTATTATTATTATTATTATTATTATTATTATTGTTATTATTATTATTATTATTATTATAATTATCATTATTATTATTATTGTTCTAATTCTAAATGGATTGTATTCGAAGACAAGTAGATGCTGATATCAATATGTTGAGAAAAATTCCCTATAGTACCGACTATGGCATGGTGTATTCCCTGGGACTGTATACGTATATAAAGCTAAAACGGTATTAACAAACAAAACAAAAAGCACGTATACAGCTATCAGCTGGGAATACACTAGAGGCAGAGTCATTAGGTTAGATACCTATATATATTTTGTACAACGGTTGTAACATATTAGGTTTTGTTGTACGTATATGCTACAGTGGACTTTAGAATATAGCTTATAAAATAGTGACCCAGATCCCACGAGGAACCTCCAGCACTATTACTATATTTAAAGGATTCGTCAGACTTTAAATACCTTTTTGTGAAATGTACTTTGTTGGGAAATGTGTATGAACCATTTTTGAGGAAAACCAATATTGTGTCGATATGTACACCACAGCCATCTCATGGGCATTCTTTTGTAATATGTGTTCATAAACTACCTATATACCTATACATAGCATTACTGATGATATTGTTGTGCTATTAGTATGATAGCATCGAGAATTGGTGAACCAATGAAGTACCCAAATAGGTATCTAATTTCCATTAAAATTGTTACGACTTTCGTTTATAAATGTTAACCACTCCATCGGGTATACGCTAGTACTTAGCCTTTTTCATGCAATTTTAGCCATACGGCAATACATATAATTATTTATTATTATTATTATTGTTCTTATTACTACTATTATTATACTATACATATTTACAATATTTGAGTTTTAAAATTAAATCGTTGTTAGTTAATCTACCAACCAGTTCGATTTTTGTAAATAAATTACATTATTTTTTGTTTGAAAAATTGTTTCTGTGCCAAAGACCGGCGAGCGACGTTGTAAAATATTACAACAGAGTAAACGTATTATCTTTCATTAGGGTGCAATGCAATTATTCAATTTGTATATAAAGCAACAGCAAGTTCAATATTAAACATAATCTGAGAAATTAATTACATCGATATTCGGTTTATGGTCATAGCCAGTACATAATCCATTAATACTGTCATTCCCAACATCACAAACTCGTAATTTAATAACATTTTGGTTATCGAGCCATTTCCATCTGACAGATACAATTACCGTACACATAAGCGCGTATCCTATTATTCAGTAATTCAATGTTATAACATAATAAATCAAATTGTTTCAAGTAACATACATCAGTATCGTCAATCGTAGGTTAAGTTGTTGAATGTTATTAATATTTGCATACAATATGTATATAGCTTTAAAAAAAAATCACTTTTACGATTTATTATTATATTTTATTTAATAATCGTATATTACTTTTAAAGTTATGGTATTTTTTGTTTCTTTTAAAAAAATTGACTTGAAATGTATACTTCGACTCTTCTAGATTGCCAGGAAGTGTGTAGTTTTTACTAAACCTACCTACTAGGTACAGTATATTTACATGCTTACTAAATTGCTCGTCATTTAAACTTGTTTAAATCAAAACATTGAATTTTGCTTTCCATGCATTCAAAATTAAATATTCTTGATGTATAAAAACAATACTTCCTATACTTGAAAATACATGTTTGGCTCTGTATTTGACGGACGATATATGGGCATAATTTTAATGTCGGTGCGCTTGGAGTTTAAATTAGTATACCAAATGTATATTACGTTACAACCTGAGTATTTTTATATTGTATATTTATATTTTTAGTAATATTTTTATATTTTTATATTATAATATTTTATTATTAGTCTATAACATATAATAATTTTATATATTTTCTTAAATATAATAATCATTACAGTAAGTACTAATGAAAGTTTTTTTTTTTTATTGAACAAAACGCTTCAACGGCAATAGTTATTAACGTACAGTTATTTAATTACATACCTATAATGAAAGCCTTGTAAATTATAAAACGGCTGTGTATTCGATAATAAAATAAAAAGTTTATACTTGAAAGTCAAGATTATAAGTTTTGATTAAAGTCATGATTCAACTTACTTGTATATGCTAATATTTGTAAATAAAAACGTGATATTTACAAAATATGGTACAAGACTTGGTATCCCTCCGTGTTTTTAAGGGTAGACTACTTTATATTATCCTTATTGATTTTTTTTTCACTATTTCATTCTTTATTTTGAAAAATGGTCGTTGCAAGTGGCGTCGTAGCCTTTGGGTGACGTTTTGCGCGATGGTATTAATGGAGCTTGGCTGATCGGATAGCAAAGAGCATATACAACTCACCCGCGACATAATATCCAATAGAGTCGTGTGTTCAGTGTCCGAAATAGGGGTTTGACGAAAATCTTATACTGCTGCGGAACGTATCAACTATCCACGTATAGTATCCAATGGCAACGTGAAATATAAATTATGTCTATTGCATGTAGTGAAACGCGGGTGTTCTAGAAAATTTCAGAGGACATCCAAAATCTACCATTCACCCCCTCGGCGTGAAAATATAGAAAGAATAATTAAAACTCATTAATTGTACAACAACAAAAAAATGTGATGTATTATTAAACATTTTAAAAAGGAACATCACATGTTATATTTTGTGTGAGCGTGTGTGTTTGTGTGTGTGTATAGCTGCGCAGTACCTACTCTTGAATTATGTAAATATTTTATAATTACCGTAAAATTTAACGATGACTATATATACAATGACAACTACACACACATTTATATAAACACCCCACATACACATACATACAAACACCCCGCCGTTTACCGTCATTTTACAGAGAACGCATTAAGTGCACAACGAAATAAAAAAAAAAACTAAAAATTACACTTGCGTTCCTTCACTTAGAAATAATATATACAAAAGAAGGTCTCGCTTTGAGCGCTGCGCGCGAAGGGTAATAATTAATACAGCAAAAAAATGTGAAAAAAAATTTCTGGAAAAGGCTATGAAAACTTACATTTTGCTGCTGCTTTTACACAAAAGACATTTTTAGAAAGGCTACCTATTACAAAATATATAATATATACGTATGTATATGAGGAACAGTGTGCATGGTACTATGATAAAATATATATATCATTATTTTATAATGAAATATATGTGTATTTGATTGAGTGTGTGTGTGAGGGTGCGTGAGTATGTTTTTTTAGTTATGAGGGCGTAAATACAATAATTCACGTGATTTAGGGTCGACTAATCCCCTCTGGAGCGATTATTATGTTTTAAATATATTGCGAATTTAAATAGGACAATACCATTTTTTGGCCATTGGTTAATGGTCCGGTTAACAAAACCTTCTGTTTATTATTGATATGCTCTTGGATTTTGCTCGTTTTGACGTTGCCTACGGATTTATTTTCATATTTTACACTATTAATAATACGCATCACTGTCAAAAATCGTAACGTTTATTTCAATACCTCCACAAATATCAAATATATTTTCTACATTGGGATGCGGGTTAGATTATCATAATGTTATAACTTCTATATTACAACTTATATTATATAACTTCTAGTAAAACAAAAAAAATACTTTTCATTTAATTTCACATAAATACATTTAAATTATATATAATACAAATGTGTGTGTCTGAGATAGAATATGTTTTGAAGTTTAACGCCCGTATATATCAGGGAAAAGGTTGTGCAGGGCGAGCGAGCTTACTGCAAAGGATGTGTGTGACAGCGGTTAGCTCCAAACTTTCGAACCCAGCTTAGACGTTATTGAGTTTTAAAAGTATTTGACCGAATAAACATTTTACCAGAAATGTAGAAAAAAATTGAAACTGGCTGTAGAGAACTTTTGAGTATTAAAACCAAATGTCCAAAATATTATGCTAAAAAAAATACAATCCGCCCGGGTGTTTTGTACGCTTTTGTGACATGCCTTCTATTCCATCATAATAATCTGTGTTGACGTGCATTATATACACTCGAATAAACGTTTGTACAACAAACCACATATATCCAAGGCATTCGAATAGTTCAAATTGTTGAAATATCATCACCCATTTATGTATTTATAATGATTATAAATTATAATATCATTATACTCATGTGATTGTACTTGGCGTCATTTTTCACCTAACGATTTTAGTGCAGCTATGCGATATTTCAATAAGAATTTTTAGTTTATCGCAAAATTTGTCCTCGTTTCTTCTTTTAAATAAAAATTTTGAGATAATATTATTTCTGGTAATATGTATGACGAATCTTTACCCACGTCTCGGGTAATACCTGCAACAATTGCTCCAACCGATCGAAATTGGTTCGATATCACACTCTGCCCACTCCAGTTCTCGTTCAGTATAAAGAAAACATGTGTAATTGCGTAAGTACCGAATATACCGATGAAAAATGTATAAAGTCCATTAAAAAATAAAAAGATGGCCGCTTTAGTGGCTCTGGGCTAGTGCTGAACGACACCCGAGGGACCGACCATAACGCCGCCGCCGGACCGGCTCTCTATCACTCTCTGCCGTGTTCTTATAACCATGTTCGGGAATCCCATTCGGTAAAAAATTATTTTCACATTTCGGTAAACGATATTATATGTAGTTATGGTGCCGGGGCGAACCCCACCAACCCCTTCTCCGATCCCTTAGAAAATCCTGCAGGAATAACGTTATCGGTTTGGTGGCCATCCCACGTATACATACATATAGGTACCCGTATGGAGCCGTCCGTGTAGATACAGATCGTAGGTTTATAATGCTTAACTATTTATTTACCATCATTGCATTCGATCATCGGTTCGTTTACTGTCGACGTCTTATATATGTATTTATTTATGCAAAAACTAAAACTCGCGGATGACGGCGCCGACGACAATATGATTCGCTCTTTGTTTTAAACGAAATACGGACATAATCCACAGGGCGGCGTGCATTATAATGTACATAAATAAGTAATGCGAAACCTTTGAGTTTGCGTTTAAAAAGTTAGACCACCGCTTTATGGCTGTGGGTAGTCGTTTTTTTTTTTTAATTTTTCTTTTCACTAAAACTTTTAGACTACTGCGTTGTCGTCGCCGTCGCACCTCATTTAACTTAAATTTTTTTTTAATCACGTTTCGGGTCGTTTCCTCCACGCAGTTGTCCCCTTGTGTAAGAACACGATTTTGACGAATATTAAAAACGTTTCACTATGGTGGTCGTTGTGGTGCTCATTCGCGTCTATCTCGCTATCACAATATATATGGCACGCCGCAGAGTCGTGGAATCCACGCGAGAAATTCCGTTCGGATTACGCGACACTATTATACGTGCTTTACCTTATCATATTATATTACGCTTACCCACGATATAATATATGTTTTACTATTATTTTGCATATCATTATATTATAACTTGGTATAAACGCATAAAGTTATACTCGTTCAACGAGGATATAGAATAAAAAAAACTCTTGTTTTTATTATGTGTATGTATAGTATTAAAAATAGGTATCTAGTGAAAAATGTCACGTGCTGCTGCTGTTAGGCCACGGAACGAAAGGACGGAGGGGTGAACGACTTAAAAACGACGGACGGAATAAACTCGGTTCTGCGGAAAGCCTTTATGACGTCGCGTGTAATGTCCCACAAAAATGTGAGCGCGCAGGGAACAAATAATTATATACACAGAGTCTACTCCTACACCGCCTCTTTGTCATTCTCCGCTGCAGCTGCTTAAAACTCCCCTAGTACACGCGCACACTCATACACATACACACACACACACACACACACACATATAGGAAGTAATCAACAACTTGATGATTGTGTGCGTATATGCATGTATGAACGAGATTATGAAGTGTATACGCGATCGGCCACTGAGTGTGTACAGTGGAGCCTATGATTGGATGTAGTAATACAAGACCATATTATACGGTATACTATTCTATTATACAAGACCACGGTCCGTGGGGTGGCATTAATGTATTTCATAAAACAAGATTTTCCTCAAAAAATAGATCAAAAACTAAAACTGTTAGCCGCACGCACGTTCGAGTAGGTGTAACTATAATCGAATTAATTCTCCACCGCTCGCCCGATTGTACTCCCACCGTCCTATTATACTTTGCAAGCTAAAATAAATATCGCTTTTAATCAGCGACGGCGAACGCGGACGAGTTTCAAGTAAATCAAATTTGTTGGGACAACGATGGCTGTTTCCACGAGTGTACCCGCCCCGTGCCGTCTAAATTGATTGTTGATTAAATACCTAAAGGTACGCCGCCGACTCCACCACCACCAAAAACGCCACCATCTCGTTGTCACTCCGCCTACAATGAACAAAAAAAATATAAATTAATATAACAATACCTACATTATTTATTATTATTATGATATTATTAATATTCAGTAATACGTTTGGATATTGATAATGTAATCCTCTGTGATATTTTACCGATGTGACGTTAAATTATTATTATTTCGGTTAACTGTTTCGCCAAGGTAATTAATTGTGTACACTTAGTCGCTTTTCACGATGAAACATCGTTCCGAATTAGCGCTTAATTTTTTTTCCGCAGTTAATATAATACCGTATAATAATAATTAATAATAACCTTCTTCACGGGATATAAATATAATTAAAGACCAACCGTTCCACTCCTCCACTCCCACCAACCGTGAAGTTATAATCGGGTTTATATCGCTTATTGTTGATGGTTGTGTCGACGGTCAATGTATACTATGTATAATATATTATATATATTATTAAAACGTTGTTCTTTCGTACCAAGTCGTCTAGCTGATTATGAACTGTTATTTATTGTTGTTGTCATCTTTGTACAGTATCTTAAAACAACCTCCGGATAAAACGGGTGTAGTCCAGCTGCCCCCTCAAATTAACCTTTTTTTATACCAATAAGCTAAAAAAAAATTTAACCTACCAATTGCACTTAAAACGGTTCATCGACTACCCTCGCGTGCTATCCCTATTTTAATGGTTAGCAATTGCATTATCAACTTAGCTTAAATAATATTATACTTCACATCAAGTATATTTGAAATTGTTTGTATTTTAACATTTTAAAAACTACATGGGATTCGATTATCGCTCAAAATTAGTTTAACATTTAAAAATATTCCTGTCGTTTCAAGGCAAGTAAAACACGAGGTTACACAATAAGATACAAAAATCTTTTCTTTTTTCTCATTTGGGGGGCGGTGTGTAATAAATTGTAATTTTTAATATTTAATTTATAATGATTCGTAAATAAAGTCATTTAATTGAAATGTAATATTATTAATATTAATCAAATATTTTAGTCTGTTATGTTTGTATGTAATCGTTATTTTCTGTTTCTTTTTGTTATTTTCTTATAAAATCTTAGAATTATTAAAAATATTTTCTTGAAAATGCTACCCAAATACGAATCTTATAAACGCATCCCATATTTAGGTATGGTCTATGTTATATCGATCGTATACTTATGTGGTTTTCACTACAGATTGATGAACCTTTTGCTTCGAAAAAGTGAATACCGCAAAGTGATTACCTAACAACATCGAAAATGTAAGACTATATTATTATTGTATAAACCTACGTAACCAGTTACGTTTTTCTAGGAGGGCAATTTCAAGTTGATTGACCTACAAAACGCTGAGTCTGAGTGCAATTAATATTTAATAAATTTCTTATCAATAGAAATTATCTTTCTTTTCGTTTTAGGCGCCCGATAAACAGGCTATACAGGCCTATAACAATATTATTTTTACCGTAAATCGTCAACGCGTCGAAAATTTTAAAATCACAATAAAACAGCCAGCAATTATTTTCATTTTTAGCTCGTCAGTGGGTGGTTTGACAAAAACACACATACCGGATATATTAACATTACCGTCACTAAATATACAGTGGCAATAAGAGCGGTCAGTGTTGCACGCGGTTTTACAGAACTCAGTTTAGCAAAGGGCTGCACGTATTTAGAAAAGTTGACGCCGGGGGCAACAGATAAACTGCCTTAAAAGTGGTTTTAAATTTTAATAGTACCTACCAAATTAGGATTTTTGTTTTCTTTATTGTATTCTCTTCGCAATATGATCTACTCATTATAGGTAGGCATACAATATTATAATACACTAAATGGTAAAAGAATATTGCCGCTCCCCGAAAAGTGCCGCCGGCGAAAATTGTCAATCCAACCCCACCACCCACCTACCCACCCATACTAAAATGCACTAAACATGGACCCGCGTGTATAATAGTAACAGTGACCGTGTTTGTCGTCGACGCTATCGACTTTGCTATCACACCGAGGCGCATGTGCATACATATTATTAAGCGTGTGCATTATATAATATAATAATTATTATACTCTCATATTATAATAATACATTGTGATGCCCATCGTTGCACACATAATGAACTGCGTTTATCGAAAATCGCCACACCCCACAACGTCGATGACGGCGTCAACCCGTCTCAGCAGTTATCATTTTGTGTATTCGGCTTAAACCCGTCATTATCGCCTTCTATAATGCGTTTGTGTATAATACTGCAAATAATCGAATGTCCGGCGCCATATTGTACATACCTATGTATATATATTTATGTACATATATTATATTTGTCTGTGCGTTATGTCGTGCGGTACGAGTGTATATGCATTATTATTATGCACAATGGTAATAATTAGGGATTAAGCGTGAAAATCAACGCTCAAACGTCTCGAAGAATACGTGCGGCGCGCGCTCACGATTTCCGCACGCCCGCGCGACCTATACCCTCGCCTTTCGTGTATATGTATGGTCCATATTTTTTATAACCGACACCGGAGTATAGGTATAAGGTACTCGCGAACAGCGCTTACACGAGCAAACCAAAGTGTACACCGTAAATGCGATACGTGTACGATATCATTCTCTCTTAGGTATACGCGTTGTATAAATAATAGTATAATATTACAATGTGCGGTGTGAAGTTATTCTACACTAGCCGACCGTCGGCGTCACGAATTTCTCCACATTATCATAATATAATATTATGCCTACTACAACACGCCGCGTGATGCGTATTTACAGATAAAATGTGGCTTTTATATTTTGACATGAAGGATTTTCGGGACACCCCTCCGCACGGTTAATATTATATATGAAATCGCGTGCGCGGCTCGCCCGTCACACCTATATATGAGTATAAAATATTATGGCGTGCATCATAATGTGCGCGTCGTATTATGTACATACAACGTAGGACATGTATGGTGGTGTTCGTTTTGACACGGAAAAGCAGAGGCGGAGGACGAGAATTCGGGAAGGATAAAAATGACCCCCCCCCCACCTATAATAGTAATATAGCCAGAAATATCGCTCGCGAAGGGTTAACGCTAAACCGTTTCGCTTCTGCGACGGGTAAACACGCATAATACCTACGTATATAATAATACATAATATTCGATCCGAGTACCAGGTTTTCTGCAGTGTAGTGTCCCCGTGTGTATAGTAATAAGTGCGTGCACGAGAATACAATACTACTCTACCATGTACGGATGTCACTTTATATCTGTCATACGCGTATAAGACCTACCACCGACCGAGCGCCACCCCTCAGGATCACGCACCGTCGCGTCGGTTTGGACGAGAGTGAAAATAACACTTTCCGTCCGCGCTGCAGCGTTGGCTTTCGCACGGCGGTCGACCGTGAAAAGTGTCAGCCAAAGTGAAAATTTCTCTTTCCGTGCGATACTTAATGCGGCTCAGCACGCCACCGGTCCGCCGTCGTATATTTTACAATGCACCACAATATGATGATATTCGCGACGTACGCGCACAAAAGCTGCAGCCAGACGTTTGGCTTCCGAAAACCGATTTCGTACAATACGCGCGTCTCTTTATACGTTAAGCATATCGAAAACATTCGTGCATATAATATAGTATTATTGATATTTCGATTTATCGTAGTATCGTTATATACAATGCCCGCGGCGGAAACTCCGATTTCGTCGAGTTTACGTCTTCTTCGTCCCGGCTGCTGTCTGTTGTAATATTCTCCATGTACAATACTGCAATGTATATATTATATACGCACCGGTGCGATTCGCGTTGTTATTATTATTATTATTGTTATTATTATTATTACGCAGAACCCGCAACCGTCCGCCCGATTTCTGTAACCGTACACCGCACACTTCCGCCGGGTCGGGCGGTTAGGTATCGTAGGTATAATAGGTATATACTCGGCGGGCCTACGTACAACCACCCGGACCGCGGTATACGGGCGCGGCGACGTGGGATATGCGTGCGACAGCGTGTGCATATAATATAATAATATCATAATATAATATTATATACGCGTGTGTATATGTCGTGTAAATATAAAATATGCGAGGACGTCTTCTCCGTGCCGCGCGTATATTATGTATATAATAATAATAACACCGTACAATATCGATCTGCTGGGCGCGCACGAAACCGGCACACGGGCGGGTGTGCGTGGTAACTGCGGCGGCGTTAGCGTGCCGCTCGAGCCGAGTTCGGTCCTTGCACCGGAATCGTAACGATATAATTCGCCACAGATCGTCGTCGACGCGCCGTTCAAACACGGCTTACGATATATTTTTCCGCGTTTTCGTCCGTCTATCGTTATTCAAAAAATATATTGTCATTATTATTGCTGCCGCCGTATTATTCGTATTAGATACCTATCGTCACGACGACGTCGTATTATAAAATATAATATAATAATATACTTGATTTTTTTTTTTTTTTTTGTCTAATAATGATTTTACGATATTATATTATTATCATAACACGTCATGACACGTGTGATATCGTTCCGCGTACCGGTGAGATCCGCGAGTGCGCACAACCCGTTTTCGACTCGGGGCGACCTATGTTGAGATGAGTTACAGCGGTGTATAGGACACGTCATGTATATAATATTATATTATGTTATACGAGTAGTGTTGTACAACTGAAACTGAGATCGCGACGTGCGGCCGCGATGTACCACCGCCGGGGAGGTATACACATAATATAATATTTAATGCGGATATATATTATGATTATAATATTATTTTCGATATCAATTTTTTTTTTTCAGCGTACGCCTCGATGATATACGGCCGCGCGTGTATTATATATCACCGAGACCCGTTTCGGACGATTTATCGGTTCGGTTGCGGCATTTGCGACCGCGTTAATAATAATAATAATAATAATAATAATAATAATTATATAATGTATAGCCTGCTACTGCACACACAGCGCAGTATACATGCATTAAAACTATATTATGCTAAATATGCCGAGTGCTCGAGCTAGTTTTAAAAATTGTCCCATCATAATTATTTCCATAATGCGTACAATAGTGTAATGTGCTCGCACTCTAATAATTGGGTTTTAATCCGTAGTACGCAGTGTATACGGCCGCAGCGTGGGTTTATAATGACAATTTATTATTATTACTGTTTTTTTATTATTTTTTTTTTTTTAAATTAGCTTTTTAGTAGTTAAATTATTATTACAGCTCTTCGTGCCGATTTATTATTAATCATCGTTTATGATGTGGCCCCTCTTTTACGGTTAACTGCCGCTGAGTCGGATTTAAGCGCGATTTCTTCGAATTCCTAGTGCGCAGCCAGGTATTATAATATTCTTGTATCCACCTATAATATATACAGTGAATACGGTACCTATATGTACACCTCGTTCCGATCAACGATGATTGAAAACTGTCCGAATGTGGATTTTGTATTATATTATAGACGTATTCGGTATGCATTCTGTAAAAATTATACATAGGTTTCGTAAATGTCGTTGACCGAATGCATACAAAAATCGTGTTTTGTAAGACTGATCGCGATCGCTGAGTCTGGTTCTGATCATCCGACTATGAATATACGTCTACGTTGCTCGCATAATTTTGATGTGGTATAATAATATTGGTATATCATTTAGGTATATTCAAGTATAGGTACAAAAAATTAGGTACCTACTCGATCCAAAATAAAATAATTAAAAACATTTTTTTATCATCAACAACAATAGTTATAAGCTTTCATAAATATCACATTTTTACATTGTAGTGTAGTACTGAACATTTCAATTTTTTTGAGAAAAAAATTGTGTTATGGAGGCTTGTAAATAGACCAATTGCTTCATATAAATTGTCCGGAATGTTAAATTCAAAATAGTATTATTATTTTTATTTATTACTACTATAATAAGTACCTATATTATGTAATAACTAATAGGTACCTAAGTAATATTAGTGTTGTAATGTCTGCATGGGTAATTGATCATGTAATGCAGCGTTTATATAATATTATATTAGGTTGTATATAGTCAACATTCTGCTAAACAGTGTGTCTTACAGAGTGTATTACGAATTCAAAATAGCCGTTTTAGGAACCAATAATCAGTGTTTGTATACTAATTATTATATAATGTTTTACGGAGGGAATAATAATTATTAAACTATATTATGATGATATTAGCTGCCTGATAGAACAGCTATATCGGTGCAGATTTATTACAATAAACTATAATATTATTCACCATTAAGAACATTTTTTTGCTGATTTAACTTTGGTCTTGCGATCCAATTCAATTATTTCAATTTTACGAAATAGATTTATTCATATTATATTATAATATAGACATATATGTACATGCATATTCTATTGTTTTATTTCTATTTTTATTTTTTTTATTGCAATGGATTTTTTTTTTGTATACAACTAATTGGGGAAATGGCATTTTTTAATCAAATTAACATATTAATTAGATATCATAATTAACCAATTATGAAGTGCATGCGTGTGACCACGTATTGTAATTTGTAATATTTTATAAACATGAGATCAAAAAATATATTCATCAAGCCTACAATATTATTTTGCAAGGATTTTTAAATTTATTTTACTACGTGTCGGCGACACCTCGATAATACACGCGGTCGTGTAATCGGTATCGGCGGCGGCGGTGGCGTTTTAATCGGCGGAAGTTTTTATGCGATCTAGAAAAATATTGACATTGCGGTGCAAGACGATCGTATCACCACGTTCGCATCACGTTGACTTACAATGTCTCGGATTTATTATGCGTCACCGGCAGGCCTCGGGAGAAAACGTACGACGAGATGTACCCATGCGCAACTACTTATAAATAAATTACGCTCAGACACGACGTTTTAAAATACACTATACCTACGTGTATAGTAATATTGCATATCCTACTTTAAAATATATGGGGAATAGGTGGTGTACACAGTTTAATATAATATAATGTTTATCTATAATCTATGCACAATGCAGGATACGCAAAGTACCTATTGTAGAACGGTATCTTCCTTAAAAAATTATGATACGATAAGTGATACCATAAGAAGCGTATTCTACATAGCTATTATAATATTGCTCGCTAGTTGTGTGTAGTATCGCGCCTGTGTTAATCGGGCAAGAAAATTAAGTCAGCTGCTCCTAAACGTTTGATGCGATCCGTTTAAATATGACCGGGTTTATATATATATATACATCTATACAATTCGATATTATAATATTATATACGTATATTATTTTTTTTATCTAAATTCGAAGAGCGCACTTGAGTTTTTTACACCACTAACGCGATTATGTCGTCATTGTTTTATATTATGTACCTATGCATATTTGTGTACATTATGATAAAAAAAAAATAATAATGATGATAACACTAGTACCTAATAAATATAATAACAGTAATAATAATAGTACATATTATAATACGACTATATGGATCAACGCAGTGGAATGTCGATAAAAAAATGCGCTTATCCCAAACGCGTTTTATGCACATGTATCTATACGCGTATTGGCGTATTATATAGAACAATAATACAAATAATAATAATAATAATAATAATAATAATAATAATAATACGCGATTGTGAAAAAAAATCCTCTCTGCAAAATCTTGCAGCTGGTGTTTGGCTGGTATTTTCTATAGGTTTTTATATTCCCATACAAACGCCTACTTGGCGTTGGACAACAATGCCCGATATGTGTAATAATATGTGCGAGTGTGTAATGTGTGTGTGTGAGCATATATGTGTAACACATGTTATATATATAAATATAATTGACGGGTCTAAATTTAATTTCGCTCGTAAAGGTGTCGTACACACAAGAGGAAGAGTCTTTTTGTTTGGGCGTTAATTCGGACCGGTGAAAAAAAACCGCATAGGGGATCGAACATTTGGTAAACGTCCAACAGCAGCGCGCCTTAGACGGATTTTGTTTCGTGTCGAAACGTTTCAACTGTTTCGAGGGCTTGAGAGAAAAAAACCACAGAGGCGAAAGAAAAAAATAAACCTGGAAATTACTTCGACTCGCAGCAACTACCTACTTACTGCTTTCGGTCGTTTGACACGTATTCCGCAAAAAAACGATAACGACGACGTCTTGCGTCCAAACGTATATTATAAGACACGCATGTACAGGGGGCACAACTGTGTTTTTCCGCTTTTCCATAAACTCAACGCAGGAAAACGTGAAAAAGCAACATCCGGATAGCGCACCACACCCCGTGTATTTATATTATGCATTCACATTATTTAAAAATATATCAGCCGATCCGCAGCTAAAGCTCCGGCAATATAACGAAATTATTGGATAAACGACAGTTTTCTAAAAGCCGTAATCTCCTCTCGAATTTCTGGGTGGAAAGTTTTAAAACTAATACCAGTCAAAAGAAGCAAACTTGCCGAAGTTTTTGCGAGCCAGCAGTTCTATAGATCAATTTGGACAAACGCTTATAAACGCCGCAAAAGTCGTGAACCGTAAAATTCCATTAGGTTTTAATAACCGCATTCTTCGGTACATTCTTTTCGATTGTCTACTCGTTTTTTTGCGCTGTCGACAAGAAATAAAAATTAAACTAATTTTGTCAATATTTTATTTCAAATCGCGCGTGAAATTGTATTGTATTCCCGCAGGCGTGTTCCCTGTAGTGATTTACCGATTTAGCATTTTGTTTTTCCCTTTAAAATCTATATGCACCAAGCTCGCTATTTTATTTACGTCGTGTAGGCAGTTAATTAAAATAATTTAATTATTGTATCAATAACTGAATAAACTGCAATGCGTACGGTTGCGTTGTGGAATTTTTATACGTCTAAACACGTCATTAACATGGGCGTAGGTATAGAGTTATACAAAAAAAAAAAAATTAATAAAACATTTTGATATTTACATATTTATTAGAATTTATTCGATGTGTTTAAATTAAAACCAATCAAAATTCTTAAGAAATATTATTATTCAGAGTGTGTAAACGTAACACTGTGTAACGCGCCGTTTCGTCATCTCGAAGACTGAATGTTTAAAAAGTATTATAATTAAAACGTTGTGGAACAAAATATATATTTTTTTTCAAACAAAACGAACATCTCATTGATGTCGACGTGTTTTGAAGGGCGAAACCTACCTAATGTCCTTTCTGAAAAACGCCTATGCAAAATCTACTTGACAACGTGGACGACTTTGAAAAAAATGACGTTAGACACATTAATATAATAATGGCGTCGTGTTACGATGATGGATATAATATTCATTCATTACATTCATATATTATCATCGCCATCATCATCATCATCATCATATTATTATTATTATTATTCTCGAGTGGGACGAAAACGACAAACAGTTTAAACAAAACATTTGCGCCGCTCAAACTATTAAATAACAATTAAAAACCATTATTCATCCAGTTTTAAAACCATAGTAATCTCGATTGTTTTTTTCTCGTTCTCGTCGTGGTTGTCATCGTCGCTTCCTGCCGCCACCGTAAAGCGAAAAGAAAACTTTCCTAGCAGGCATGATGTTTTCATGAAAATTATGCCTCGTGGAAGCCAGTAAACAAAAAAAAAAAAAAAACAAAATATAAAACTTTATCGTAAACTTGTAAATGTATAATACGTATTACGATTTCACAATAATAATAGTACACAACACCGCGACGTGAGCGCATTTTACTACGCTTATTTATTATAATTAGTCTGTTGTTGAATCAGATCGATAAAATATTGAACAGCATTAACATACCTATAATTTTAAAATGTTTATTATTATTGGATAGTTGTTTTATAAAAAAAAAACATGTAGGCGTATGTCCCATATAACCTCATCGGTTTTTCATCAAACACTCCATTATTGTAATATTATATATTACACTGCGGGACGATTATTATTATTACCTATAGTCTTCAATGTTCACTTTTCCCTCTCACGTACTATAACCGATTTCGAGGTTGACCGACTTCAACGCGTCGATGACACTTATTATAAACGCACCTACAAGGTCGATTCACTTTGGCCCTATCGTTTTTCTCCTTAAATTCGTATATGTGTTCCAGTGCCGTGCCATTAAGTTATAAAGTGTGTGTGTGTGTGTGTGTGTGAGAGAGAGAGAGGGTGAGAGTGTGTGTATATTGATACACGATATGGCTATCGTAAATTAACAGGAGAGCACATCAAGCAGTTTCGTTAACCCATAATCACATAGAGCTATTCTTGAAACAGGGAAATAAATTTAGGATCACTCGTAAAACAGCGTTAATTTATAGGTAATATTTGACGGAGCGCTTTTTCTCCATATTACGCAACACCTGACGATAATCGTAAAATTGCATAAGCGCTCAGTGGCCGCACACATTAAATTGTGTACATCTATGGCTCGTTTATTAGTTGTCGTGCGTTCATCCAAAGCTACACCCACCCACCGCCCCCCCCCGACCCGAATCCCATGCGGTTCCGTCCATTTTGGTTTGTTGTACCGGAGGGATTTCCAAAAGCTCGAAGAGTATATTTCATTTTCGACAAATTTACTGCGCTGCAGTGGCGTCCGAGGAAAAAACATCGGAACTGTAATGCTCCCCCTCGCCGTCGCCCGATTCGGTGCAGCTGACGTGGCCCGCTTGGTCGTAAAACTCTGAACGCATTTCCCGATTGTTCCGATTTCTGGCGTCGTTTAACAACCGAAATATAAATAATGCACGATAACGTATTGTATATTTTAATGCCAACGACATATTATTATTATCATCCCGATGGTGACTGCGCTGAGTGTGTGGTGGAATTATTATTGTTATATATAATATTTCCATTGTCAGACCTATTCCGCATTGTATATTATGATATCTCGAAAATATTATAATATTATGCACGGGAAACGATCCAGGACACGACTGGATGTTATTATTATGCTCGCAGTCGGGCAAAAGAATTCCAATAACCTCGTGAGACGGATTTATTTATTTTTTTGTCCACAACTGAACCGATCAAAACACGTGACGCCTACATTTTATTACTATCGTATACAGTACCTATATTATATTATACACACGTCGTGAACATATTGTATTTCAAACATGGTTCTCGTCTCCGCGATTTGGCCCCAAACACTCCGAACAGTGCACCGTGTATTTGTACACATTACGATAATAATAATAATAATAATAATCTCGAATACAACAAAACATATGCATTTTCGCGAGTATACGTGTGTGTGTGTGTGTGTTTGGCCGTGCGTGTGTGTTGTTTCGCCTCCGCGGGGGGGGGGGAGCTCTCGGACGCGTATACGTACCCTGAATTTAATAATAATGCAGCTGCCGCCGTCCACCCGCCCGGTCGCTTTAACGCTCGCACGCACTTCCGCGGGGGAGAGTGCAGAGAGCGGGAAGGAGTCGGAGAAAAATAAAAACTCGGTGGCCGGGAGGGCGAGCGGGGGCGGGTTTGCGACTCTGCGGCGAAACGCGCGCACAAACGATGCCCGGCATTAACCGCGATTCCGCCGCGGCCGTTTGCGCGGATCCGGTCACGCCTCCCCTTCCGACCCTGCCGCCCCGTCGCCGACCATATCGCCCATACTATGACCGTGTAAATGCCTTGTGTGTGTGTGTGTGTGTGTGTGTGTGTGTGTGTGTGTGTGTGTGTGCGGCGGCGAGACCCGAAGAGTATAATATTGTATATTATTATTATGCTTTCTGATATTATTCTGACACCCCTCCCCGCGAAGCCGCAAACCCCACCTTTCGGTCGGACACCGATATCATCTAATTTATAATGCAATACAGGTACGACTCTGTATAATAATAACATGTACGCCAGTTGCACATGCGCTTTTTGCGCGCGACGTCGCGTCGTCGTCCCGGCCATCATACTATAATATATATTATACATAATCATATTATGCCGCATCGTTTGTGTTTGTCGTTTTTTTTTTTTCGAGTAAAAAATAATCTCACACCCCCGCCCGTTCGCCGAGACGCGAGTGACATTGACCTCTCGGGTTCACGACATTCAATGATATAATAGTATAATATGGAATATGCACATATAATATTATACTCCTCGTATATAACAGGTACTCGTCGTCGGGGCAATGCAAATAAGGCGATAATCGTTCCGTGACCCGGTATAATAATAATAATATGCGCTCCACATAATATTTTCGCAATATCGCCGGCATACAGTCGATTCACATATTATTATTGCTTGCCCCGTAATACGCGCGTGCATCGGTACCGGCTCTCGTGCACACGAAAGCCGTGTTTTGGTTTCTTGTTTTTTCTCCGGCAAATCGTGTGATATTTATAACACACACACACACGCACACACACACACACACAGCATCATGCACAACATAAGCGAGTGTCTATATAAGACACGGTGTACGCTTATATTAAAACGTGCGTACACAAACACGGTTTTTGTGGGACACCCCACCCCCTTCGTGGCCGCCAATCATATTTTCGTGACGTTTCCGTGCATGACGTATACTAGGCGCAAGCTGCACATGTACGGCGAGAAACTGCAGTCGCTGCAACACGTATATGCACTCGCGGTGTAATATATTACGGCCGGCCGGGTGAGCGCAATAAAATCCTTCTTGCTGCATTCTTGTACAATTTATATTTTATACAATATGTGTGTACGAATAGTATACGTACGCATTGTTATACTGGCACGCGCGTGTGTGTGTGTGTGTGTGTGTGTGTGTGTGTGTGAGTGTGTGCGCTAGTGTAATAATATGCAACCACGACCGTTTATCGTACATCGTGTTTTTTTTTTCCGCAGACCATATTATAGACCACATATACAATATGCCACAAGTATAACGTTATTAAGTTGTTCGATCGTTTCGGCCGATATTGTCGTCGCACACCGGGGCACACTCTTCCGGCCGACCGTTAAATCATAATGTTATATTTTATTTTATAATTTCCTCGTCTTCTACTCGATACATGCCGCCTACAGTGTCTTGCACCTTTATTATATATTGTGCTCGTGCTCCGGTCCTTCGCTCCGCGCGCTCTCGAGCGATTGATTGCACAGCAGCAGCAGCAGCAGCAGCAGCAGCACACAGACCTATTAATTATTTCAATTGGAAAGGTTGAATTATTGTAGAGCCACGTTATTATTATTTTTTTATTATTAATTTATCGACGACACTGCTGTATTCGACCAAACGGTGCAAAAAAAAAAAAATGGTCGTTATTACGACCGTGCGGTTTTATATAATATGGATATTATACCTATAATATACCTACCTAACAATATATACACACCGCGGGCGCATTTATACCTGCAGCTGCTCAATATAGTTGCAGCGTGCACACGGAATCTAAACTGCAGATCGCCGCGGGCGGGTCTCGAGCAAAATAAATGTATAAGTACTGTACTTTTGGGTTACGACGACCGACCGAGAGCTTTTTTCGCCGACCCACTGGATGTACGCACATATACGGCAAGTGTATATAATTGCGTCTAAATGAAAACGGAATAAATTTTTTAGAAAAAGGTGCGCTTATATGCATATATGTATATATATATATATGATATTATGACAAACAGACTTGGACGGCGCCTCCGGTGCGGATATAACGCAATTATTACAATATAATAATATACGTATTACGACCCCGCCGTCGAGGACCGAAACGCTGCGCGTGTCTTGTGCACTATAATAGTATAGCTGTACGGCGCAGACTTGGGGCCGCGCCAAACCGTGTGCATTGTCGTCGTCGGTGTGTCGGTAAATATATATATATTATAAATATATATATATATATATACACTGCCCCGATACGGGGTTCCCCTCTTGCCCCGTCCTGCTGTTCGGGGTCCGCAAAACCTAATTGAATTTTACCTCGGTTTCGAGCTCCAGTTTTATATATATATGATGGGGGCCTCCATCGCCCCGGCATATATATAGGTATTATTATTATTATTATTATTATTATTGTATATATATAGATTTTTCTTTTTTCGTTTAATTTTTTTTTCCTCTTTAAACGACGTGCAGCATTCCACTCGTATGCGGACGACAATCGATTTATTCGCGGACCATAGTCCCGTGTGGTTGGCCCGAGCGGCGGGTGTGTATAGTATATATGTATGCATTTTTCGACCGACGGTCATGTATAATAGCATAAGGCATCGCGCGGTACGTTTTGCCGTTTTAAATATATATATATATATATATATATATATGTGTGTAAACGCCTATGGCATAACCTATATAATTTACCAGATATTATATGTTTATTGTTTATATTATTTTCTCCTGCAGTTTGTGCGATGTTTTCGCTACCTACGTTCTAATTAAAAACCCTTTTTCGGGTGAATCGAATACTATATATATATATAATACTATAAATACATACAGCGGAATTCCGAGATTCGAAAACGTTTCTGAATTAGAATAATAATTAAGAACAGTGAACACATATATATATAATAGTATAATATAGGTATACATCTCGCAAGATAGGATTAAAAATAGTCTTAGGTGCAGCAGCGAACTGCAGGATTAGTCCCCGAGTACATTGTTGTTTTAAATTATTATTATTATAATATAATTATGGTAATAACATAACAAACATACAGACATAAAGTTTTGCATATACTTACAAAACAAAGTCCTCCATAAATATTGTATTATTGTTGAAATTCAAAAGTCGGTGCTAGCAAAGGTTTTTATTATGCTGTCGTTATAAGTTATATTGTTTGTATTCCTGTTTAAGCGGAGGGCTTTCAGAAAAATTACTATTCGAAGGAATTCGTCTGACGTCTGGGCGTGTAATTCAAAAACTCCCTAAACGACAAAAGCCGAAAAAGATTTGTTGTTTTAGCACCGAACGTGTATGTATATAATATATATATACATACATATAAAATATATAGTGTATACAAGTACCTACGCACAAATACATATATATATATATATATACCTATATATTTATATACGGATTGCTTTGTGAAACGTTCCGCTGCAAAAATATGTCTAGCAAAAGCAATTTGTCCGGAGAACAATATGTAATTGGCGAAAACAAAACGTCGCCGAGCAATTACCCGTCTGAGATCATAAATAAATCTATATAAACGTATAAAATTCGTTCGTTTAAGCGTTGTTCAGTGTGCTGCACGGGCTTTGAACAAAAGTAGGTCAACTCCATCGTACCCGGAGATCGGTCCAATCGCGTCCCTCTTTTGATACCTATTAACCGAGTTAAGGAGAGCCGCCAACCGTGGTCATGGCGGTCTCTTATATCCACACACACACACACACACACACACACACACACACACACACACACACACACACACACACTACACACATTCTCTTATACTATATAATATGCATCCATGTGTGTATGTGAGTACGAAAATGTGAGTGTGTATGTGAATGTGTACATAACATATACCCTGTAATATAATACGTAGCTGTATATTATATACGAGTATCGGAGTATATGAGTAAATATATCTACGTAGTCGCGTTTCATGCTTTTATCCGGTCGCGCACAGAATTGTAGAGAAAAATAAATAAAATATTTCTGCGACTGTTTTACTGAAGAAATTTACATTTCAAGGCGGTTTATCATCATGCGCGTCGGGTATACGTTTTTGCGAAACGGTTAATAGTGAGTACCTGTACATAAGAATATGAAATTTGAAATATATATATATATATATGAATATACATTATATTATATAAAGAGAGAGGGAGAGAGATAAAGACTAACGCGTGTATTTGACGTACATTTCACGGGTTTCTTGACCGGTAGGCGAATAATGATTAAACTTGCAAAAGTCGCGGAAAAAGGTTCTTATGCTTTTTTTTTTTTAAATTTCTTGTTATAAACGTATATATAATATATATTTGTGTGTAGTATGTACACACGACGGCTATGACCGCATCAGATCCTGTAGGTATACTTGAACATGCCCGAGAAAATGGTTCAAAGGAACAGGACAATTCACTTATCCGACAAGGAGTGCGATCTCCACCTGCCGGTTAGGCCTCCTCTGAGACCAAACAAAACAAAACCATAGAACCAACAGAAAACACCGTGTGTCATATATATAAATCGAACGTCTGTTGAATAATAAATCGACTGACGAATGGATTTTGACGGATTTTTGTTTATTTATTTACCCACAACTTCTTTCTTTTCGTCCCTCCTTGGTCCTCCCCCCCTTTTATTCACCATTAACGCTGCAGGCTGCAGCGCTTCGTCAACACGACAGACAACCGTTTACCGTTATTATGTACACAACATTTCCATCCCTGATTATCGATTGCGTATTATCATTGTATAACAATATATGCGCATATGTATAATAAACTAATACAACATTATGCCCGGGGCGGTGTATTACATGCATTCAATTCCAACTTAATTGCAGAACTAATTCCAACTGAACATATTTAGGCAACCCAAAAAGTATGTTGAAGTAATGGAAACAATAAACAATAAGTAATGTCACTGCAAAACTGTGTCTCGTCATCGCCTAACACTTCGTGGACGACGCAGATGATAAACGTGTCAACACTTAATTAAATACGCAATCATTAAGGTCTTATTCAGTTCTTTGCATACTATTAAAAGCATGTTTACAAGCATTTACACTATAACTATGATACACAGCCAAGGCCCCGAGTTTCTTAGAATTGTAGAAACGCGTAATGTCATACTGGCAATATTAAATTTGCCTATATTATGCGAAAAATGCGTATTTGTTGAAATTCTCTCCAGAAATGCACCTATATCTACTGTAAAAATGTATTACGTTACATAAATTAGAATAAAAAACGTCAAAGAAGAAGACTGTTAGAACAGTGATAAAAAAAATGCTCCCTAAAATAAATAATGACATTATATTAAACAAATAAACACAGCGAGGTTGTATAGCGAAATCCCTCCGTTTGTATGATCCTTATTCAAATCCTTTTTGACACAAATTTTCTACGACAATGGAATCGCTACCCTTAAAATAATATAATAAAAGCATCATCTGATGAACAAATCCTCCCCTTGGTTAGGATTAAATGGATGAAAGAGAAAAAAAAGAGAGATTATGTAGAGAATTAAAGATAAATAAATAAATAAATATTGATGAACCTGACTAATACCGATTTCTATTGTGTAATCAACTAAAAAAATCCTTTAGAAAAATACTATTGTATAGAATTAATAAAAAAACTTTATCTGCTCTACCGAGTTTTCTAACTTTCTAATGTATTTTTTCAGTTCACCCGAAAAAGCTAAACGGTTTTTATACATTTAATAATAAACCAGAAAATATTTTCAAGATAAAACAATAAGTTATTAAAAAATGTTGATAAAAAAGAAAAATATAAATAACAATAAAAATAAACTGAACATATTTCGTGTTATCTAAACGAAAACTCCAAAATATTACTACGATATTATTCGATGACGAACACTTTAGCTGTTTAAATATACATAGCGGTACCTATACAAAATAAAAAAAATAATACTATTATGACGTTATCATTCGCAGTTACACGAACGACGAGATAGATGTATTATGTAATATTATGATACTCGTAATTAGTAATATTACCATCTCGATCACTGCCAGGTCATTAGGGGGAAAAGGTGAATGAACCTCCCACGTATAATAAACACAACAATAATATTAAAAATGTTCATTGTTTTCCACGTGTCCACTTTATAAGCTACCCATTATTATTTATATATTTATTTTACATTATACTGAGATTAGTTTTTGGGTACCCATCTACAACCTCTCTATCAATTCATAGAACTTTCGCCTTAGCCGTGCGTTTAAATGATTTTTCAATACAATGCTGACCTGATGGCAATGGCAACACGGCATGACAGTAATCGTATTGAATTAACGAATTTCTAACAGTTTGATCAACGACAACGGTGGCGACCTAAAAATGAAAACAGTGGAATATTATATTATGATTTATTGTACACTTTTTTTATTTAAAAATTAATATATGCGGGTGCGCTGCAGGATTTATAATGAAATATTTTCGGGAGTCCTACAGAGAGGACTTTTGGTCCATTTTCCACCCAGCCGACGGTGTATTATCGTTTGCATTTTTTTCACCCAGGGCTGTCCGTATTTAAAATAACAAGATGTGTGTTTAATATTTATCTTGCGCGCACTTAATATAATAATGTTACACGATATACGTATTAATGGTCTGCGCGCTTATAACTCAGTCACCGACGAGAACAGTTGTGATGTTCAACGGGCACTTGAAAATCTCGATCTCAAATATATGATGATGAAATAGTCGACGAATAATTGAATAAACCTACGACCACCGCTTCGCGTCACACGCGGTTGCTGCGGTAGCGTTGGTGAAGCGGTGCAGAGCGAACACTGAACAGGTCAATGTTTACTCTCGGGCGGCGCTGGTGGGAAGAAATAGTATAATATTTATTTTCGTGAGTTTAACACTCGTTTTTTATTCCGTGCTCCCTGAAAACGGCGTTTTAAAGGTGTACGTCCTGAGGGATTCCGTCTAAATCCGTCTCGCATCATCACTATTATAACAACGACGCTGCCGCCGCCGCCCCCATCCGCATTCCCTTATCTCGGCCTCTGCACGAGTACAGGTCGCCCACTCGCCCATATAGGCGTGCAGTGCATACACCAGTAGAGCTTTGTGCTCACAGCAGATCGCACAATCACCAGTGAGCCTGTCTCAGAGAACGAGAGCAGTTATGACTATTATACATAATACTTTTGGTTTTTAGTCCGTGTCGAGAAGAAAACACTAAATTCGATTCGAGAACAACACTATAATATGTATTAATTTCAGTGCAGATGACAATATTATAGTACATAATAATATATACACGACGCGGACACTGACGTTTTTTCAACAAGCGATCACGACTGCAGTGTTTGTGCTGCACGTACACTTGCCGTGTACGAAACGTTTTTCATGATGATATCGTAATATTGAATCGTATAAAAATGTGCGATAGACGCGGTGTGAACGAAATACGGTTGCCGGTGCGCCGATGGGGCGGAAAAATTAGACCACACCCGGTTACAGGTCTTAAGCGCATAGTACCTACCTATATAGGTATTATAGAGGTACACAGTTTAAATAATAAATTCACCGACGGTGCCCGCGTACAGACGTCGATTTCCTTATAATTTTTCGAACACTCTGCCGGTTCGTGCACGCGAAATGCATTGCAGGTATGCAAATCGCGTACGCGGAACTCGACGAGACGATAAACTCGTTAATTATTATGTCTTGCCAACTCTGCGGCGTGTGCCTACACCATTGCTACCTACAGCCGATCCGGGAATGCGATTCCGTCGTGCGCGTTATAGTGTTCGTATATTCCGTTGAAGTGGCACACAATACACTGTGGCGAGGGCGAGAGTGAGCGAGAGAGAGAGAGAGAGAGTGAGAGATACAGACGCGGAAACTTTAAAGTTTAAACGTTAAATTTCCGGGAACACCGCATGTTAGGGGAAAAAAAATGGATTAACCTCAGAATTTCCAGAGCACTGCATTAATAAAGTTTTGATGAACGCATGAGCTGGGGTCGGTTTTGTATCAAAATTGAATAGGAATCATTTGCGAGCGCTCAGCGTTCACATAATGTATGGGTACTTACTGCTCATACCTATACGTCTCGTAGTTAAAAACTATTACGCGCATTAGTGCAGTATAATATGTATAGCGACGCGTCGGATGAGGCGAACAACCGAATGGCGTGGGCGATTACCCCTCCCGTTACACGCTTGAAATGCGATATAAGACTGTTAGAGGTACTTTTGAATAATTTCGAATTCAATTAAATAGTGCAGGTAATATTGTGTTCTTCGTACACGTGCGCACACAAAGAGAAACAATTTCGGAAAACATAAAACATGTCAATGCAGCAACGTAATAATTGAAAAACTAAAAAGTTTTAAAACGTTCAACCGTCGGTTTTGTGCAAGTTTTTAATAACGATATATTATATTACACTCAGCCCAATTCGTACTCTACGGTGACGGCTGCGTGGACGGAACCGAATATTCCATATTATAATTATGGTTACTGCGCGACAGGCACACCGGCAAGTTGTGTAGTTTTATATTTTTTGTCATTCTCCGACCACGACGGCGGCAACGACGTTATATTGTATCAACTAAAACTCGTACAAAAAAATTCGCAACGGTTATACGCAGTTACTCAGTTTAATTGCTCAAAAAAACTCCACAAAATACCAAAAAAAAATTTTTGCGAGGTTTAACTGACCGTGTAATAATAACCCACCTTTATAGTAGAACACGATTTACGGACGGTCTATAGCTATTAACGTGGTGACTAAGGTTGTAATAATTTTATATAATATATTATTTTTAAAATAAATTGTTGTAACGTTACATAAATACTTTTGAAAAACCTTCTAATTTCTTTTAGAGAGAAGTTGCTGATACAATTCTGTGTATGGGTTGGGTTGTTATTCTATGTAGTTAAAAATATTGTTTGAAAAAAAACTGTTTCTGTTGAAAGAAAATAAATCGGAAAATGAAAATTCCTTTGAGAATAAAAATGTAAAAATATATGTCTAAGGCACAACATTTCAAAAAATAAAAACAAAACAATTTCATCCATCAAAAACCTAAGAGTATTATGAAAATATTGGTGTTCACAGCGTTAGGAAATAAATTAGTGCACTCTGGTACTCAAACGGCTTACGACACGACCGAGCAGAAAAATATACATGTCCGATTGTAGTGATGTAACTTTTATGAACAGTAAAAGTCTAAAAACCTCTATTGACGGACACTATCGGAATGGATATCTCTACGACGTGCATTAACAAAATATCACTAACCATCAGACTATAATGTATTAGTACTCGGACGTTTCGTTCTATTCGTATTCATCTCTTTGTTGGTCGACGTCCTCGTGGTTCGTTCTACACAGATAAAAACCCGTTTCACTGTTGCATTTCGTATAAAATCTAGCAACGTCTCATTAACGAGAAATAAAAACCACGGCTAAGCATTTTAACAATATTAAATTGTCGTGTGTGGGTCGATTTATAACGTGCGAACGTGTGGAATAAAAAAATAAATAAAAAAATGTTTTAAAAAACTAAACAGCACTGCCCGCACACATAATATTGGCGATGTGTGTTTCGACCAAAACATTTGAAATACAATCGTTTCGCTTACGAGTCGAAAAAAAAAATACAAAGAATAACAAAAACGTGTTGAAAAAAATAATTATTAAACCATAATAGTGATAAATCAACGACAGCGGCTGTTTCACGCGCGTCGGAATATTTTCGGTTTCCTGCCATCGCGATCGCCTGCTCCGAGCCCCGGCAGTGCACGTTTTTATTTTACGAGGTCTGCAAAATATTATGGCTCAACTCGATCGTTTTGTATCCAACGCCTAGCCCGACTTAACCAAATCCCTGCTTTGTCAACACATAATATTATAACGTACTATTATTATTCTTGTCATTATTACTATTATTATTATTATTATTATCATTATTATTAAGTGCATCGTATACGTGTTTTAATAACAATGTATATTGTGTACTCTCTCCACACACTCTGCAGATGAACGATAAAAAAAAATATTAAAACATCTCGTGTTCTTTCCCCCACGTGAGTCATATAATAATACACTAATCGCCTTTGTTGCTTCTTAAGCGACGCATTCATGTATGAGATTCCGTAAAATTTGAAATACAAAATTTGAAATAGCTTTTCACTGTACCTATTTACTTATGGCTCACTTAATCCCTCGCACGCTGCAGATGATTGTGTGCGTAAATATATAAAACAATAATTTATCAATCACGTTTACGGGCTTCGTAATAAATCAACTGTAGTGTTTTTTTATATTTAATATTTTGCAGTTTAACATGCGAACGGATCGATATTGAAAAAAAAAACGAACGTGTAAACAATAATTATTTAACTAGTATTTCGCCGAAACACTCCTGAATTCGACCTTCGGCCGTTCGATAAGTGATTTAGGTGACCGCGAAAGGTTAAAGACATCGTGCTAAAGTCTGACGGTTCATAATAATTATTTATCAATGTGTGCTATTAATTGTATGTATTATACAAAAACGATTCTTGGTACTTCTAAAGTACGTAAAAAACTGGTGTGCATTATTGATTTGTGGCATACACTCCTCGGAATATTTCCCTACTCAGATTTCTTTTTCATTTTACATGACATGCAATTGCTGACATTACCAGTAACAAAGAAAAACCTTTTATAAAACGTCATTGCAACAGAGAAATCGCGGTGTTATACTCTGACCTTAATGCATTTTGAAACATAAAGTATGTTGTGAAGTCGTTAATATTCGCGGATACAACTGTTGTGATTGTGCTGCAGATAATGCACACATTTTATGTAAATTGAACGTCACCTATATGGTTAGACGAACAAATATAATATAATATTCACTCTTATAGGACGCAACAGTCGTAAAATCATATTAAAAATAGAAATGCCATAAGATAATAGGTACATAGGTATTTAGCATTAAAATTGTAGCTGTGTTTGAAAATTAGGCTCAAAATCATAAAACTATATTACATTTAATACGACAATGCTCGTGTATTTTAATCTACAATAACATTGTATTATCATTTTAATCTTTTACTATAATCGTATTTTGTTGATCGCTTTTAACGATTTGTTTTTTATTATATTGCAGATGTTTCACGCGTGGACCGTGTAAGCCACAGCGAACCGAAATGTTTGTGACCAACCGCGTCTCGGCCACATGGGCCCTCACGATATTGGCCGTGATCGCGATGATTCGGGCCCACTGCCCGTCGAATTGTTCATGCGATGACGACACCCTGGTGGTCCTATGCAAAGAGGGCAACCTGGACGTGATCCCGATCACACTGAACCCGTCCATTCAGAGACTGATGCTCATGTACAATCGTATCAAGATCGTGGATGCATCGTTCCAGTTTTACGGGGCACTGCAGTATGTGGATATATCACACAACCACCTGGTGAACATACCCAATAAAGGGTTCGAGGCCCAGGAGAAACTCGTTGAGCTCCACCTGAATCACAATAAGATCTCATCGATCAACAACAAGACGTTCATCGGGTTGGCGTCGCTCACCATACTTAACCTACGTGGCAACTATTTGGAAGACCTGCCCGATCGGCTGTTCGCAGCGCTTCCCAAACTAGAAGAACTCGACTTGGGCGCCAACCGAATCACCCGCATCGATCCGGCTTCGTTTCAGGGCCTAACTCGACTCCGGGTGCTGTACTTGGATGATAATCAGCTCCGAGCCATACCCACTCCCGCTTTCAAGTTCCTTGGAAACCTGGCTGAGATGCGCATCGGCCTGAACGCGTTCACCACGCTGGACGATGACTGCTTTGCGGGTCTCGGCCGTCTGTCGGTGCTCGAGCTTACCGGCGCAGCATTGATAAACATAAGTTCCAATGCTTTCAAGGGATTGACCGTTCTCAGGCGGCTGGTGCTGACAGACAACCGGCTATCGGCCATACCCACCAAACAGCTGTCTGACCTGAATCGGTTGGAAGACCTGTGTGTGGGGCAGAACGACTTTGTGACGATCGAACCGAACGCATTCAAGGGGCTAGCCAACTTGCGATCGATCGACATATCAGGTGCGTCTCAGCTGTCAGTTATCAAAAAAGGCGTTTTTAACGACAACCTCAACCTAGAAACGATAAACTTTAGTAGCAACAAACAGCTAGCGACCATTGAGAACGGTGCATTCATGGGGCTACCTAACCTCCGGAACTTGATCATGCGCAACAACGCATTCACGTCATTCGCCGAGGCTATGGTCACATGGCAAGAACTGCAGCAGATCGATCTGACCGAGAACCCGCTGGTGTGCGAGTGTTCAGTGCTGTGGCTCAAGGAGCTGCTGGCCCGCCGCAACACAAGCCACGTGAACTGCGCCAGCCCGGCACAGCTCAAGGACAAGCCGCTCAACTCACTTGGGTCTGACGACCTATCTTGCGCCAAGTACTATACCAGGCAGCAAGCCATCGTGGGTGCGGTGTTCGGGTGCACTGTAGCATTTATAGCGCTCATGTTGCTGTTGGCGTACCGGTTCCGGAAGCGTCTGCATCATTCGCTGAAGAAGACGTTCTGGAACAAGGAGACGGTGAACCGGAAGGACCTAGAATACCAAAAAACGTTCTCGGACGACGAATTTATCGTACGGAACACAAATACACAACATCATACTGGTCCACATGGACACCAACCACAGCAACAGCAACAGCAACAACAACAGCATCATCATCACCACCAGCCCCAGCACCACAACCCTCAGCAGCACAACCAGCACCATGGTGGCGTTCAACACCACAGTCAGCCACAGCAGCACAAGCAGCAACACCACCACCTCCAGAACTTTCAGCAGCACATCCAGCAGCAGCAGCATCAGCATCATGGCAACGACCATCACATGATGATGATGATGGCGCCGGCACCACCACCTCCACCACCTCCGCCACTGCACCATGGCACGTACAGTCATCACAATCAACACCTGTACCAGCCACAGCAACCACGCCACCAGAACACGATGCCACATCGCAACGACAAGCCGATACCGGTCACGGAACTGTAGCTAGAGCTTTTCGCCTCAACGCCAACGGGCGAGAGGCGATACCAGACCGCCGGAACATCCGACGGTACTACTAGTGTCACCGGCTTTTCATACATTTCAGGCGAAATCTGCAAATATGGAGGTGGTGGCCAAACGTTGAATAATCGATCTCTACCACCGCCCGGTTACCGTGTTTACCACCCGCACTCTCTCCGTCGTTTTTGCGACTCTTAAGCCCAGCCACAAATAATACGCACTTGCCAAGCCCCGTTTTACTTGCCCCTCTGCCCTGACGACCCTGATCGCACCGATAAAAATAATCCAACGCACACGATCCACTTTGCCATTTTCCTCCAAATCATATGCCACTGATTAACCGCCACCTTGTAGCCGGCACAAGTGCTACGGAAGTTGTCGTCTCGAGTGTGCTAGTGGCTGTGGGATGAAGGAGAGGCTAAGAGGCTTTTGTAAACCAGTTACGCACAGATCGGTAACATGTAAAGCACGCGATATGCCTCATTGTATGTACGTGTTGGTGTATAATATATACCAGCTGGTGGAAATTCGAAAGAGTAAAGACTGTAGTCGTTGTGTTTCACGGGATACGTTCATGATCGAGTCCAGAAAAATATTCAATATAGAAAACCGACACCGTCGCGGCCCTACTGTATCAAGGCATCAACATATATCTGTGTTTGGAGAACGTTGGACACATACATTCTCTAGATCTAGTCGTAGAGTATTAGTTTAAAAGATAAATTTATAAAAAAAAATGTATGTTTTGTAAAAAAAAATAATTTAATACTTTTTTTGTTGTTTTCTGATCAAACATTCATTGTTTATATGATCGTCCCCTTGTATGGGTCAGACGTTTTTCAATAAATAAATAAAGATATTGTTGTCGTAATCCAAACCCGACGATTTTTTTTGTGCTAATAATGATCAATTTCAGAAATCGTCATTATAATATGTGTAGCTCTCTACTTTTTATAAAATTATTATTACTATCATAATATTATATATGTTATACATAAATATTTAAAATAACTTACTTAACATAATAATTACTCTCTTTTTTTATATAATATAGTATAATATTCAATACGGTTTCATAGTGTATTACGTCATAATATTATAATGGTATTTTTCTAAAAAAAAAAAAAGTGAAAAAATAAAATAAAATTCATTTTGATTATTAGTAGTGTTGTTAGGGTTGAAAAATATATTATTACGCAATTATTATATTACGTCTTTGTGCTTCTATGGAATGTTTTGAATTAAGTAGCCTTAGAAAAAAAATACACATAACAATGTTATCTAATGAAAATCTGTTGCATTTACCCGTAAAGAAATGCATGGTAGACGACTGCACATCGGTGTCGCATTCACTGCGTCGATATGCATTATGTATTTTCCTCATATCACACGGCCAGATTCCTGCAGAGTGACACGCTACACAATCCGCCGGATATATTATATTAGCTATTATATTCTTCTCTCGGCTATCTGTTTCTACAGTTGACGTTGTAAAAATGAAAAAAAAAAATGGTTTAAAACGATCTCTCACAGTTTATTGGTAAATTAAATTATTATTATCATTTTTTTTTTTGTTCGCTCGCTTTCCAAAGAGGCTCTACGGCATTCGATGTCAACGCGATCCCGCATCCACGGTCTCATTTCCTTTTATAATTGTTTTTTGTTTATTATTATTCGATAATTTACTTTTTTATACAACCGTATTAGTGTTATTATTTCTACTCGGCCACCCCCTTCTCACCCTCACCGCTGTACACTCATAATAATCCCCTCGATTCTACACAGTCTACTGCGGAGCGACGAGTTTTCGAGTACTTCGAATCTGTCCTCACTCGAGTGCAATAAGGTTCCTATGCACACACGCGGCAACGTCGTGCACTGTGTACGCTGTTTGAAAACCTTGCAGCCTCCACGGGCGCGTTCGAAAATTATTAAACGGCCCTACTCTATTTATTTATCGATCGACATTCCGGTGTAAATACATCAGCGGCTACTTCGTACAACGGTCTTAAACGAAATCCAACAACCACACAACCGCACCGACTACAGGTATATAGGCACTAGAACAGTCGTTTGTGGTGACGGTTATTAGACGCTGTCTCGCATCGATTTTTCGGTCGGTTTTTTATTAAAGCGCGTTTAACGATTCCAAACTGCCGATACAACGCGATAAAACAAAATAATATTATGTAATCGAATGGGCCTCGTAGCGTTATAGTTTAACCACTCTTCGGTGCCGCAACAAAACAAAACAAAAAAATGTTAATATTTACTATAAAGGCTCTGTGATAATGATATTTTTGCGTGTGTCTGTCATTTCCACAGTAGATTATAATGATGATCGTTTTAATTAATCATCTACGTGTCCCCCGAGTACGCGTTCAATTCCTCAATTCCTACCTAGTAATATTATGTTCACGTATATTATCTGACCTCTTCAGAATTTTTACCTCCTTTTAACTTGAATTAATTATACGTAAATGTTGAGTTCATTGTTATTATTATTATTATAATTTTTTTAACCCTTCAAAAATAATTAACAACTACCCTCCATCCAACACGTTTCTCTTAACGCGTTTTATTTTTTTATTTTTTCAACTGCTCACACAATTCAGCGAAATATTTGACCACAAAGGCGATCTATTATTTATGGTCGTATGAACTTCATTATCAGCCATTATCACTTTTTATTTTCGTAAAGTTGTGCGAAAACCTCTTTTATTTCTCGACACGTCATGTTTTCATTACAATGAATTTATAAGAAATTTAAGTTGTTTTCGTTTCAACACATTTCCCTGTCTATTTTGAAGTTTACAAACACAATTAAAAGTTAACATTCATATTCAGTTAACATTACACATAAATGACAATAGCGTCTTAGAGTAGGAAGCTTACAAAAGCAATGGTGAAAATTTGTTTGTCCAATATTCAAACATAATTCTACCGCGTAACAATGGTTAATTATATATTTTAATTTTTAACTATTCAATTCGGTTGTTAATATAATACATTGTTGGACATTTGAAATAAATTAACAGCCTTTCATGTTTTAAACCATATTACTAAAATAAGAACCCTTTCATTTTCTTTCTTTCACCTGCAACAGTTACTAATAATCATTCATTGCTATAATTATTTTTCTTAAATTAAAAGTAACTTGATTATTACAGAGAATAATACCGCCTTATCTATTGCCATAAATAGGTCAGCCTACTATATATTATATATATATACCTACGAGTGTATATCATGTACATAATATATGTATAATATTGTAAGTGTGAACAGAAGAGCTACCACATTGCTTAATTGTGTCAGTTATCTTTATTAACTAATTTATTGGTTTATACCGAATCAGGCAACGATGCATTATTATTATATATTTTATTATTATCATGTAATAATAGTATTTAATTATATCCAAATAATCATACTACATGCCTAACGGATAAACGGACATTCGTGTATAAAATTAGTGATTTTTCTCAAACCTACATTCATTTAATACTATAATATACTATTCTTATTATATTTACGTAATTATGATATTGTATTGTTTACACATTGTAAGTGAAAATCTTGATTTCCGTGTTTGTTTCGTATTATTTATATATATATATATATTACATTATTACCTATATTATTATTAATTATTATGTGTATAATATATATTATGTAAAATGCATATCATTTGTATTTGATTAGGCCATAGCTGCGAGCGTCATGACTCGAATTATTAATTTGAGTTATAACGTTGTATTATTTTGTACTTATATAATATTATTATAGTGTATAAAAATGTATAATTGTGTACTGTACAGAATGTTAATTATATTTGATGCTCATAAAAATACAAATGTTCGTTGTTTTATGGTACCTAGTCGTATGATTTAGTGTTGTGTACACATTGGTGCAACTATTTGAATACCCCTCCCATGCACAGTACCGGGACAACCACATAACAGATCAACAGACGGTCTCGGTGACAATAAGTCATGGAGAATATTACACAAAAACGTAAATTTTATTTGACCGTCTACGGCTGACTATGAATACTATATCATACAGATACTCGGGGATGTGCTTATATATTATACGCATTGTATATTATGTAGACCAAAAGTTCCGGTTCGCTTTTTACGTTTTTTATTGTTATAAGAATAAATCGATAACGACAAAACGGCAGGAGAATATAATAACAATAATAATCGTAAAAAATGTATAAACGTTTTTTTTTTTCGTATCATTTATCACCACTTATATATTATATTTATTTATACCATAATATTAAAATAGTGATTGATAATGATCGTTTTTTTTTCTTTGAAAGTTAGACTACCGCTTTGTTATTATTATCATTTTAATTGTTTTAATTTCAATTTTATGATTTCCATAAAAACTATTTTGAATGAATTAGGTGCTGTGGAAATATGTATATATTATAACTGAAATTACTGACAAAAACAACAGTATAAACCGTAAAGGATTATTGTAATAGATAGTCTATTAAGTAATAACCCCAAAGACAATATGGCCTACATTAAGTAAAATAGTTAACTACAATAACAAATAGATACGCGTATAATCCCGGTTAGCAACTACTTATTACTAATATCGATACAAATAACTGATTTGACTTGACTTCGATACAAACGCTAGCTATAACTAATACAACGATGGAGTACAAATTATCAGTGTACAAATACAAATAATGATAATATTATATTACTACAGATAATTACTTAAATTCACTACAGCGAATGTATAAAATGAAATATGTGCTTGATACGCCGATAGAATTGTAAACGTTAAAATGGACGTCAAGTGGGTTTTATGCACAATATTACGCTAGGAGTTATAACTATATAATTAGTAACAAACATTATCTAAGAATTTGTTATAATTTGATAGGTCATTTGTGGACTTTTCTAAGGCACCTAAGTTTTATTAAGTCTCAGACAAACGTCATGCTGGTGGTATTTTTGCAAGTGTTAATGTACATTTTCCGATTCCAAAAAAAAAATTAATTAACTGTTTTTTCCATTACAATAACACTTTGTGTGAAAGTTGAGTAATTTTTGAATGGATAACTTTTGAACAAATCACTTATAATGAGATTAAAAGTAAAAAAAAATCGCCTTTTTAAGGAGTTGAAACTCAAAATAGACTTAGGCGTTGGAGTCATGGATGCTTCATTAGATTCATGACAGAGAGATGACTTTCAAAATCAAGTAAATTTGTTTAAATAAGTAGTGACAATTTTTTTTTGGAATCGGACAATGTACAGGTTTTGATGTAAAATTGTAAGCCTCAGCTGGAGGAAGTCCTAGAAAAATGCAAAAATGTCTTATCAAAACCAAGCAGTTATTATTAATTTTTTTAGTTGGTTAAAAAACCGGGTGATACTGGCATTTTTGTTTGGGATTTTAAAAGTTTAGAGGGTCAATGATGTAATATTATGATAGAATCGATATTGGTATAAAAAATCTGGGAACACCTATCTTTGTTTTTCTATTATTCCTAGAATAATGTGCTGGTGTCAACTTGTAGGACATAATATTGAGTGGGTACAATATAATATTGTTGTTTATGTATTTTTTTAAATATTATTTTGAAAGTCTTCACGAATGTTGATTGAGAGAAGTAGCTTGTCAATACACGAAAAAAAAAGCTTGGTGTTAAACTGGATGGATAAACGTTGTTCTATCTCGTCGAAAAAATTAAGAGCAAGTGAGATAACTATAAAAATTAATATCAAAAAAACGGACAACGAAATAATATTATTATGTTGTTGACGTAATCAAGTCAACCAATTACAGCTATTTTCCAACGATTTAGACAAAAAAAAAATCATATTTTTGGTCGTTATTCAAAAATCTTAAAGAACCAAATCAACAAGGTCTTATTTTCCAAAAATATGTTGTCGAGACATTATCTTTGTGTTAAAACAGTTCAATTATTATTCGTTAGCCAAATATATTCAATAGCTTACGTATACAACATAACATAATAGATTAAAGTTGATGAAATAAAACAGCCGCTTGTAATTAAAGTTTTGAAAACAATTAAAGACGACCGAAGTCAAATAAAAACTAAGTGTAGTGTCATATATTTGATTCCCAAAAGAACGGAAAAGTAAAGATATTGACGATTTGAGTTTTTATACTGTTAGGTATGTATGCATTCGAAAATATTTTTGAAGTTGTAAATGTTGAACGAACCGTTCAAATGATGAAGTAAGTATTATATTAAAATAATAATGACCGAAACCATAGGTGAACACAACAAAAGTGATAACAAAATTACTTAACTGCGTAGATACGTACCTATTTATTACTTATTTGTACAATTTTTAAATAATACAGCTTATTAATTAAGCCTAAGACAATTGAGTGATTACTGTTATAGACACTTATAGTTATGCCTAGATATTTAAGTATGACACAACATATAAATAACTTTTTGTCTAGTGCTTCTGTGACATTTATAATATAAACTGGATTACTACGTAACGTTTTTGAAAGAAATCATCCAAACAATAATTAATAATTATTATATTTGATAAAAAATCATTTCTGTCTCTTATACATGTGAAAACAAAATAAGTTGTATCTTTACGGTATGCTTTAACTTATATAATATGATAATATGATGCATGATATGTCAATAGAGTTTATTATGTTATTACATTATGAGTGATAGCAAATAGATATAATATTAACACATACCTATTATATTTCTTACACCCAGATCCGTTTTTCAAGTGTGAAATCATCACGATAACACGCTTTGGGGTTGAGAAAAAACCATAAAACAACAACAAAATAAACATACGAGTCCCCGAGTGGGTGCTAAACAGTAGTACATCCGGATTCTCATTCGTAATCACGAAAATATATTATACTACATTTACTTATTTATACACTTCATTAAACCAATGCCACTGCCACTCTGACATGAACTGTCGCCGTCTCGTTAATGGGCGGAATAGAAAAAAAACATTGCTTCGTTTTTCCATCACGATTGGTGTAACTTAATATTAGAATAAACGCACTTAACATTAAACTGAAAAGGGATACATTAGTCCTTGTGCGCGGGACAGTTGTATTACGACATTTTAACTTTAAAGCAAATAATGTGATACTAATATTGTCATTTCGTTTATAATATGTACTTTATTAATTTTCGTAATGTACATTGGCCTGACGATAATGCCGTTGTACATACCATTATACCAAGCAGCTAAGTTTTCATATACTGTCTGTTGGATTGATGGAAACGTCGGAAACAGTGAACTACTGGGTAGCGTCTTCATAAACTTGCTCATTATGGACTCGAGTAGGCACAGTTTTATTGCCAGGTCTTGTGTATTGTGTGTCTAATTAACAATATAGTAAGCTAGTCTGCACATATTGTAGGGTTCTAAGGTCAACCCCATACCACTGAAATGTCTCCCAAATAACATTTTTTTTTCACTGTAATTTATGATGTATCTTAATTAAAATGTTGATAGTTTATTCGGCTGAATAAAGCTCTTAACTTTGACTTACAGCTGGATAATTAAAACCTAACTTAACCTGTGCATTTGTGGATAATACAATAAAAAATACGATTGGGATCACGAAAGCAGTTAAAATTTTGTCAGGCGTTTATGGGCGCCGTCTTCTTCTACAGATAAAATAAAATCAAGTGTATTTGCAATGGCCTTAAATCGGGAAAATAATGTAAACCGTAAGTTGTACAACACTTATACTACGAACAAACAACCGAACCAACAAGCATAAAAACGGATGAAAATTCAAATATCATTTAACATAAATATTACTATCGATATGCCAGGTATGTTTATGAATTATGTTTGTAAAAAGGTTTTATACGTGCTTCGAACATCTGTATTATGTACATAATAATTTTGAAGTTAGAAAATCATCTAGCCGTAAATAAGAGACGAATCGCGTGTATATACAAGCGTTTTACCATTTATGACGTCTACACAACATTGTGAATCGCAGGAAGTACGAAATAATATGAATTCCGGGATTCGTGAACATTTTATTGAATTATGCATTAGTATTATTGCTGGATGTATTGGATCGTGTATATATAAATAGGTATGTATATACTATATAATATGATACGATGAAGGTATACAAAAACCCCCAGCTGGCAGTCTGTCGGAAAAATAATCAGCTGCGTTCATACACAACACACTCGTATCATCAAATTTAACGGAGGTATTATAATATTATTAGGTAGTAGGTATGTTGCAAAATATAGTGCATACACGAGTAACAAAAATCGATGTTTCAAATGTTCGAAAACAATGCTCGGATGTTTTTATCTAATGTGGTGTATTCTATTGTATACGTATATTAGACATAATATAATATGCATGTACATCCATTGAATGAGTTTCAAACCTGTGACGTAATGCAGTAAGTCTTCAAAAGTTACACATTTCACGCTAAACGAGATGAACGTTACTCTAAACGTCTAAAAGCCGAGAGGATAATCGTTCAGGATTTAATAACAATAGATTTGTGTTATTCTCGCTTTGTGTCGTTTGTGACGTCCACTGAGAACATACAATTTAAGCAAAATGACCTAATATTTTATCTCGTTATAATAAAAGAAGGATGACGTTGGGAAACTCAGAGTCTGCGTTTTTCCATTTATAGATTAGTACTATCGCATTTGAAGACCTTTGAATTATAATATTTTATGACACGCGAATATGATTTATAACACAAGATTTTCACACTTCAAAAATGTTTAAATGTTTTAATGTTATACCAATACATTTTATGCGAAAACCCACTGTCGGTCTGCCACTATGGCTACAAATGCGGCCGACGTCCTGAGATTTTTTACTTTTTAATACCTATCTATCATGCAAATTTAGGAGCCCATTTATAAAATGTATTATGGAAGCTAGAGTCAATTTCCTCACATGTCACTATACATTAAAGTTTAACATGCACGTGCAAACCAAAAGATAAGGACTAAGGTAAATGTAGCGTCTGCCTCTCGTTGCAATGAGCTTCGACTTATTTTATGCGGTATGGACTCGTTTTACCTCTGCCACGTTTATTATTTTATTTTAATACCTAATATTAACATTAAATATCTACATTCGGACCTTAAACAATACTATAGAAAACAAAATAATAGGTATGTAACCTAACCTAGTATACTAAGACGCGTAAACATGATTAGAAGATACATGATCAACACGAAACTTTAAAATTGACAAACCATTCGATCGAATGAAATGCTGTAGAAATTTAGATTTATAAATCAGTTGATCATTAATAATCAATAGTTGATCGGCCTTGGAGCTAAAGTACGCACACCGACGATTAAAGGAAAGGCTTATAAAAACACAAGTACAACATCAAAGTAAAAGGGGAAACTATTTTATTGGAAAGTCAATTAATTGAAGAATGGTGGTGATACGTGAGTACTGAAAACCCATTACAAGAGCTATTTATAATGGTGTATAATCTATTTCCCTGTTTAGAGAAAATAACATAAATTTTTAAGCGTTTTTTTTTTTTTTGTTATCAATAAATAGGTAGTTTTTTAATTGTAGGTAGGTAACTGGTAAGTATATGTACTTATACTAAAAGTTCTTGTTTGTGAAACACGGGATATATTACTGTCAGTTAACTGTTACTGACCTTTTACACAAATAGATAGATATACAATTATCCATTTAACTATTTAAGTCAATAATTAGAAAAAATTTCATAATTGTTACTATTTGTTTATAATTAAATCAAATAATTATAACAAATAACCTTCGTGTTGTTTAGATATTTTAGATTACAGTACCTTGTAATGAAACGCAATTGGTTGTCGACAATTTATTTTTATTTATATGTGATGTTCTGACCCAATTGGCTCATCATCTGAGTTTGATACAATATTCATATGTTGTAATATAACAAGATTTTCTTTTGAGGAATTACCTCCGTTATACTCGTGATACAGAGTGTACATTTAAAATGTTTCTGGGGATCACAAACTGAAGGGTGGGAATCGGAACATTTTAACTCACAGTATCGGCTCTGCTCGAATGGCGGCGTGCTGTGATCATTCTCGAAGCTTGGACGGACAGTATTGGCTCTGCTCGGACGGCGGCGTGCTGTGGTCACTTTCGAAGCTTGGACGGACAGTATTGGCTCTGCTCGGACGGCGGCGTGCTGTAGTCACTCTGGAGGCTTGGACGGCGTAGGGGGGGGGGCCGGTACAGACTATTTGAGTATCCGTGTATAACGATATTGCTATCGTCCGGCTTACTCAGTCTGAGAGGGCAGTGCTGGATATAGTTCGGAAATCGATGTCCGTTTATAACGATAGTATCTATCGTCCGGCTCACCGATAACCTCACTCAGCGGGGAGAATGTCATCTTCTGCACTGTTTCTGACCTATACTTCTAGTATTCCTGACCCTCAGGTGGTATGTGAAGCCATAAACCGTTTTTTGAATATTAGGGTAAGTTGTACGTAACTTAAAACCCATTAAAATTCAGTTTCCGATAGTTTACGGTGTTCCGATTCTAAGGACATCTTTAAAAGGGTTTTAAGTTACGGGGTTCCATCTCAAAACCATTTTACCCTCTTGGGCGGCGGGTCGTCGCAACGGAGATTGAGATTTGCGCTCTCTGTGAGACGATGTGTCCCTATTCCGCAGTACAGCTGCGACATTGCTACACGAGAGCGCGTGGTAGTGTTACTTGTGTGAGGACCGGTTGTTGGTAACGAGAGTGCGCCACAGGTATGGGGCGTCCGGTTTTGTCTCGTTACAACCTACATATTTTTGAGATAGTAAATAATAATAATTTTGACACATTTTTATGGCACACTAATTTTAATTGTATTTTGCCATGAGAAATTGTTGTAAAACAATTTTTTTTCTCTATACCCTTTATTTGCTTTTTTTACTGAATTGATAAGAGATTATGAATACAATTCTTCCCTCAACGTGATGCATGATGTCAATTAAATGGATGTTTATTTATATGTTCAATATTTATTACCGTAAAAATATATTTTAAGCAATTTATTAATTTAGTCATATTTTGATTTGTTATATCAATTGATATAACTACGTTATATTGATTTAATATTATATTTCGTGTTTTTTTCCTCTAGGTTTTCTTTGCTGAATGTATTTTAAATAAATCGAAATAATATTTTACAAGTTTATAATATAATATTTACTATCATATAAAAATGTATATGAGCTTTGGTATGATTTATAATGATAGGTGAAGTTAACATTATTATATACATCTTTTTTTTTTATTTAAGAAAAAGCCTCGATAACCTAACCATTGGCTTGTTTGACATAATATTGTCATCATTTATACATTCTTGACATCTATTATATTTGTTATATTTGTATACGACTGCTATTACTATTTATTGCTCTAATAATATTATATAATTGTCTTTAAAAGTAACAATTAAAACTAAACAATAATTATAATCTATTGTTCAATACTATCTAATTACAGTATTTAACTATTACTTGTATTTTTAAATAATTGCAACAATGACGTTATTATTCAACATTTAACATTTATACTATTGATAATAGCATAATCACAAAGGTAACTTAAATTGATTTAAAAGTTTAGAAAAATAAATAATTTGTAAAGAATAGGTTTAATATTATAAAATAAATGTTGTAAGCATAATCATCTTTTTTTTTACAGTCATTATTTAAATAAGTTATCAAATACAAAACGATTTCATTAAGACATTATTTTTTAATTGAAAAAAGGATACATTATATTATAAAAATGCTCGAAAGAGCTTGAAATAAAAAATTACCTCTTCATTTCATTTTACTAACTCTTTTTAATGTTTAAAATATTGAACACTTCTGACTAACAATCTATTCAATTAAATAATAACTGATGTTTTGATGTTATAACCAGTTAACGATGAATAATTATATTCATTTATTGCTGCATAATAGAAAAAACGTTTCACGTAAAAAAATCACCGTGGACAACTCCAACAATTAAACATTTAAGGGAAAAAATATATGAAATTTATAAAATGTATTAATTAAACAAACTTAAGATTCTAGCTAAAACATCTATAGAATTTTCATTCGTCATCATATAAAAATCCATGTATGCACCATAATATGTTGCAAACAGTATTTATAAAATACGAAATATCACTTTTATATAGGCAATATATTATTATTATTATTACTATTATTATAATCACAACTATATCAATTTATTATTGTTGTGTATTCATTTACGAGAGTTGAACGCCAAATATTGTACTAAAGATGCCTTAACGTTTGTTACAGATGAATCTACCTCTGTAACGTCCTATGACGTCCTACTTACACCATGATATTCCAAGATAATATCCACGGACAATGGAACAGTATAATTCCAAAAATAATACAAAAAAAATATAAAACGTCCTGAGCCCCACGCCAGTTCCTAATGAGGTGATCTAACCTGTATAGCACAAAGCAATTTTCCGTCGAGTTATATGCCTAATGGAAATTCAGAGTGCTGGGTACGGTGCAGGCAGAGACCTTTCAGTTCTAACACTATAGAGACGCCTCCGGGGCTTCGCTGTAGATTTACGTAGAATCGTGCATAAAACGTAACGAGTATTATTATACGCTTTTGAGTTTCAATCCTTTGGAATAACGCGTTTTTAATCAATTGCATTATACAAGCAAAGTCCATGAACTTATTACAGTGGCCTAAGTTTTTATGGACGTCACACTTAACAGAATATTATTATTATACTTGCTACGAGGGCCAGCCCCCCATCCCCATCCATACCGCCGAGTGGAGTATTTCGTTTAATTATATTAATATACATTGGCTGACTAAAAAGTTTTTATCGACATTTATTAAAGTAATTATCATTATTAATTCGCAAAAAAATAACTTTAATACAATTTTGTAATTCACGTCAGGAGCACTTTCAGTCCCTTTTTTTTCTTCAGAAAACGTATAAAAAAGCACTCCACAAACGCAATGCATTTACATATCATACAGCTATAGTAATGTACTGAATATATAATAAACAAAGATAGGTTATGTTATAAATTTGATTTATATACGATATTATAATTTATAATATTCTTTCACAATTAATTTTATCTAATTAGGTATTCTGTTTTATATAAGACTTAATTTGTTATATTTAATGTTGTATACAAATTATATCTTTCTAAGTCACTATTGAGTCATTACAAATGATATTTTTCTTAGAGAATTTTTTATGCATTTTTTTTCAAACTTGACGTTTTAGATAATTATACAATATACATTATCCTCCTAGCAATAAGTACAGTTTCTCTAGGAATGACCCACTCTTAAAAATGATGCTCAATGAGAACTTCATTTAATACCTTTATGGAGGCAAGCATTTTTTCTTCATCCTTTAAACGATTCATTTCATGTTAACATTTATTATTACTTGATAGCATAATATGCATTACTTACATATATTATGTATATATGATATATCTATGATATAATATAAATTTATTTATTTTTTTATTTTTTGAATTAACGCCAATTGGCTAATGTGTACATCAACCAAAATTTCGATATTTAGCCATGACGAGAAACAATAAGCAAGATAATAATGTCTGTATGTTAAAGTTAAAATAACTTAATCCATCGATAACCCATATTATAATATTTATTTATTTATTTAAAATAAAATTTAATATTACCAAATACAAGTTATATCAAATTATATAAATTATTTTATTTTACTATTGTTATAATATTATTTATCTTAATAAGTATAAATCAATAAAAAGTGTCAGTAAGTACTTTTATGTTGTGGTGGTATATTATCATCTATTATTATTATAACTAAGTCTATCTTATTTCTGTACGTTTTGTGAACCCTCGGGACCCGTGTTCACAGCCCGTATGTGATTTAATCTGGTTTTCTCCCGACAGTTCATTTATCCATCAATTAATGGACAATAAATATAATAGTCGGTAAATCTTTGGAACCAATATTCTTATTGTCTAGTTACTAGACTCTAGTATACACTTTATCGAAGTAGTATGGCTAATATTAGTAATATACAGATAATCCGATCAATAAAATTCCTCACTTTTAGAACTTTAGCCATAACATTTACGTCATATTAAAATGATAATACCAATATTAAAATTAAAATGAACGATTATTAACTTTTATAATTATTTTTTGATACGTTTCAATAAAATAAAAAAAAAACCGGAGAAGTCAATCCGCTGTACAGGTAGTACCAAGTGTTTCTCGTCAGTAAGTAGGTCATTGTTAATTTGTAACTGATTTTTTATTTAGACCATCGCATATTATATGATAAACTAGAACGGAAACGGTATGTTACCTATATATGTCTAAGAGTATTTTATTATACATTTGGTATCAGTAATTAGTTTTTTTAAATTGTGATACAGTAAGTTTTTACAATATTTTTTGCTAAAATGTATTATAATATTATAGTAATTATAACAATATCTCATATGTTATTGCTACCTGTTATTCACTTAAAAGTCAATACCAACGTACCTATAGACCAACGTGAATAGGTTCTACGTATAAATGCCTTAAGACGTATTTAAATATTTTGAAAATTTAATTAAATGAAATCAATTTTAATAAATGTAACAAAAATAAGTTTCAAGTTTCCACGAATAATATGTTTGCAATCACACCAAAAAAATAACTAAAATCGTTATTTTGAATTTAAATTCTACATTTTATCAACATAAGACCTCAAAATGCCAATAAAAATGTGTGCAAATTGATACTTTTGCTTTACTATGAGAGTAACATAATATGAATATTACAATTATTAATATTCATATTATGAATGACTATATATTATACGTTTTTGCGATTGAAATTCTTTATGCGTTATTGTTAACTATAAAATAATTAACAAATTTTCAAAATGATGTCAACATTTAACTTTAAACGAATATAAAAAAAAATTTCCTGAATATTTTTGACTATTATTTGTTATAGCTACATCTTAAAATCTTGGGAATCCTTTGTTAAATTTTAAAACTTTTTATTGAACATACGCATGTTTATAAATAAAAAAAAAAAATATAAAACTTAAAATGCTTTTTACAATATATTTTTGTTTTTCATTATAATTAAGAAAATTACTGTCAATATTTTAATTTTAAATCCTCTACCCCATTAAAAATGCCAATGATGTCCAACTCGTTACAAGAAACAACCTTTAAGTTCGATGTTGTGCTATTTTTCTGCTTTAAATAGTGTCTCAAATTGCAAAAACCACACATATCATTGTTAATTCATATTTTCATCGCTTTGCTCATAACTATAGAAACGGCTTCGAGTAGGCATGTGTATAAATTACCCGTTATATTGGTGTCTTGTAGATTATAAGTTATAACTACTTATGTTATTCAAATAATAAAAAATATACTAAATAGGTTATAGTAATACAATCATAGTAACACGGCTTTTAGGGTAGGCAATTTAGCTACGTCACTGCATAGGTTTATTTTTTTAACACCTTTCTTAAAAAAGATTAATTTATTAAAATAATATTATTTATGAATTATGTCGGCCGTAGTGGATATTGTTTTGAATTCTGTTCAAATACATATTGTTTTTATTAACTGTGTGCAACTATCTATCAAAAAACTAAGTAGGTATGTTAAATACCAATGATATTAAAATGTGCCACAACAATTATAATTTTTTTTTATAAACAGTACTCAATAAATAATAATATGTTAAATTATGGTTTTACATCTGGATACAGTTTATAATATTAATAATTACCATTCTCTATTGCATGGTAAAAAAAGTTTATGCACAAATAATAAGACTTCATACTAGGTTACATCTGGTGCCCGAGAAAAATAGATAGCTTACGTTTGTAGCTGTAGTTTATTATAATGATGGCAACGACTATACCATAATATCCGACCAAAATGAAATTCGTGAGACCAAACGTAGGTAAAAACCAACCAAAAACTAGGCTCGGAAACGTTTTTCCTGGAATATCGTTTTATAAAGAATCGTAATAAGTTGGTTCTACTGTAACTGTATTGAAATACTATAAGTACAGGACCGACGTTCGATTTTATTATTTAAAATTTGTATGAAATGAAAATGTGTATCCTCCGACAATCAATCGAAATATTTAATTATTTTTCACATATCATTAATTATTTTTTTTTATGTATGATATTAAAAAGCACCGATTTTTTTGTGCGCTGAGCGGAAAGGGTAATATTACTTGTTAAGTAACTTAAGCACTGCTTAAGTATCAACTAACTTAATAATGTTCAGATTATTGTTTGTTTATCAACTTCTATTAAGTAGAAGTTAATTTATAAATTTAATTTGACTGATTTTATATCAAGAACATGGACTGCAGCAGATACCAACATAATGTTACGTTTATTTTTTTTTTCTGAGACAGCTTACTATTTTCCATAAGTTTTATTAAAGTTTTATTAAAATGTTATTTTACGATATATTTCATACGCTCTACGATTTAGAGTATAATTTGTAATTTATTATTGTTTCATTATACGATGCTGATCAATATATTGTTATTATTAATCCCCGTTATGTAAGATTTTTTAAGAGTATTAGAACCAATTTAGTTTGAAAATTGTTCAAAATTATTTCTTTAAAATAAAAACTCATAGAATGCTTTTAAAATATTATGGTCTTTTTTTTATTTTTGATAATAAAATGTTTGGTTCTAAATCCCGTTCAATATTTTATGACCTATTGAACACTGCTTGTTTTTCATATTGAAAATAGACTTACTACATTCTGATAATAATATGTATCTAGTAAAATAATATTATAGTTACATATAGGTAAAAGATTTTTCTTATACAAATATCAACAACTTATATATTGTCTTCGTTTTATGGGGATCGTATTTGGCGATATATCTAATACGTTCCTTACTGGAAAACTATTCTGAAAGTTATAATGATTTTAATTTTGCCTTCACAGAAATTAAAAAACTTAATTAGACACGACATTGTTGATAAATAAAGCGCACATAGGTTGCTATGGTTACTATATGTTAAGAATTTATTTAAAACCAAATTAATTCAAGAATTACGTATCGTCCCTTTGATACTTAAAATCAGGGCTTGAAACCGAAATTTTTTTTTGTTTCGGATACCGGTATTTATTTTTTCCGATTTCGATTTCGGTTTCGGATACCGTTATTTATTTTTTTCGATTTGGTTTCGGATAGCGGTATTGATTTTTTCCGGTTTCAGTTTCGGTTTCGAAAATCGGTTTCGAGCCCTGCTTCAAATATTTGTGGGATACAAATTAATCAAGTAAACAAAATAATTCAGTTCCTATTATAGTCGCAAAATCTATCAAGGTAAATTAATAATAGTGAATTGGTTAGAAATTAGAATTATAACTATCTGTTTTCCTAGTTTTTATCTCGTTCTTAAATATTGACATATTTTTTTTGGAGATTTCTATTTTTTCCAAAAAACCACATAAAGTACCATTTTTAATATTCATACCTATGTACTGGACATTTCTACCATGTTTCGTATAATTTATGATACTATACTTCTATAATTCTTGCTTGAAAGAATTATAAATAAAAGTTTTGTATAATACCACAAATATTTTTTTATATAAATTTTTTTTTATGTTGATGAAAAATTCAATTTTTTATAATATTTGAAATATTTAGACTAACATTAAGCTACTTATTTGGATTTTTTGAATTTTTAGTTTAAAGCGTTTGAAATGAAATTTTTTTTGTAAAATCTTACCTTATGTATTCTTTTTACAATTAAAAAATATTATAAATGCACGTTTTTTTATAATTAAGTTCAAGCGGTTACAAAATTCGTTAATATCCCGAAAATTTGAAAAATTATTTTAAAGTTAAAAAATTTTATTACATTTTCAATTTGTATAGCTTATACTTGAAAATGCAATACTATATTACAAATAAGCAGTGGCTATTAATGAAACCCAAAAATATAAAAATATACTGTGTAGTCAAACATTTTTTTGTATAGATGTTTTAAGGTGAATTTTCATCAAAAATTGGATATTGAAACAAAAAATAATGATTTTGGCTCTTTTGTTGGAATACCAACACAGTCTTGGTAACTTTTCACTAATACTTTAATATTCTACAACACACAATTACACTTTCAAAATATTTAGATTATTAAAGATAGGCTCGTTCAATTTATTTACTCCACTAACCAATTTACACCGTTCCACCATAGCATATACCTGGTAATCGGTGTTGACTATAAAGCGTCTAACAATAATATCATAGAAGCCTGCAGTAGCACAGTAGAGCATAATTAGTACGTATTGATTAATCATTGAATTCAAATTAATCACAATTAATTATTTAATGACGCGTTGCACTCGAAAACCACGGTACAACAGAGCTGAACATACTTGTCCACTTTTTTATCACATTGAAGTTTGGTTAAAATTTCATTTTAATCTTATTAGCTTAGGACACCATACGCAGATATGCCTTGTCTCGTACAAACATAACAAATTGTACGTTCTGAATAATTCAATTAACTCTGTTATGCTTAGTCTTAGAGTCAATTGCCTAGTATCAAATTTAGGAAGAAAAATATTATCTTGTCGATGACAGGTTTTTTTCTGATTTATCAGGAATCAACCGATTGAATATTATTTGATGAAAATAGAAATAATAACAACTTTGACGAAAACCAATACAACAAGCTCTGGTCAAATCAAACGGTGTACTAAAATGTTGGTTAAAATAATAAAGTTTAATAAAATATGGCGTGGCTATATATATATTGTACCTAAAAAATAATAAATATAATATATTTAAAAACAATCAAAGATAAGTTAGCTCAACACAGTACCTATTACTGACTGATAGTAATTATATGGACTGTCAAGTGTGCATTATTTTCAGGTCACACTATGTATAGCGTTTTCATGTGAACATTCTCGCTGCCCCTCCTTTGCCCAAAACATATTCATCACCTACTACGGCCCAAATCAAGCTCACTGCCCACAATTCTCCTCTACTGCCCCTAATCCCATCAGGCGGTGTTCTCACTCCTGTTGAAGACCACTGGTCTGGATAATTGTCTTACTTTAAATTTGATAATAGATCAATTTACTCTAAGATTGAACATAACAAAGTTAAATCAATTATTCAGAAAGTACAATTTGGTATGTTATGCTTGTAAGATTGAGACAAAATATGAGGGTATGGCGTCCTTTAAAAAAACAATTGTAAGTGAAAAAAAAAAAGGTGCAAAAACTGATGCTTTATTTAATACTGGATATTTGTTTTAAAAATTAATTTGTCCAATAACTCACTTATCGTGACTTACCTACTTTCTTAGAATTATCCAGGAACCCAATCTTATACGATTGTTTTAAAAGTACTTACTACTCAGTAAATAATAACTAATACTTCTGAAATCTACTGCATTACTCATTTCCGATTTTGGACTTGACACTTTGTATTAAGGTACACTTAAAAAATATTGAAGGTCATAAATCTAAGTATTTCTAATGAATCTCAATTGTCATATTTTTAAAGTTCCATTTTACTCCAGATAAATGGGAAAAAACGAAACAAAACTAAGTATATTATATTATTTTAACCAAGCAAAATACTAATGCTTGTATCGATTTTTGTTTTTGACACAATAAGGTTTTTTTAAATTTGTTTTTTCGTAAATATGTCTTGTATAGGTATGTTTTTTGCCTGAAACTAGAACCATTCCTTACTATGTTAGACTTGTTTTATTGATAATTAAACTTTTTACCAACTAATTAATATTTCATTTCATCTAATAAAGTAGCTAGGATTTATCACTAAAATTATATACCTAATATCGAATGAAATTAAATGGTATTTTATCATGTCACAGAATATTATATTTTACTAGCAGATCCCGGTGCACTTTGTTGCCCGTTAAAAATTGTTTTGGTGTTGGTCGGGGGCTCCATTTTAACAATTAATTATGTCATACCTATGGACAATTTTATAAGCTAAAGCTTGCTGCAGCTTTTTCATTCCGGAACTCAAAAAGTAAATCATCAAAATTGTTTTTTCGTAAAAACCTTCTCCTGGCAATTACGAACAATTAAAAAAAAATTGAGCGAAGTCGACCAAGCAGTTCTCAATTGATGAATTGTTATACATTTTTGGCTCCATTTTTATGTTTATTGATTTTGATTTTTTATTGATTCAATTTAACATTAGAAGTTTTCTTGATATGAAAATTCATAAATCAAAAAAACTATTGTAATATAACGTGCTTTTTTGCAATTCTTATTTTCTACGAAAAACCTAATAACGGTAATAATGTGCTAACATAAACTTTAAAGTCTTTTAAGTTTTGAAATTTCTCTTTCAAGTATAATACGTTGCTGTACACCAGTCTACTATATCAGGCAAAAACGTGACAAACTGACGACTATACTGTAGGCATGCAAAGACTTTAATCTCAAAGCCTACTTCGAAGGATTTAAGGCTTAGGCTCTACGCCCCTAAAAATCGTATAGTTAAAGATCTCCAGAAAGTATCTCAGATAATTTTCAGGCCCTCTGTTTCAGCAGCCTTTCCAAACTAAATCCAAATAATTAGTTTATGATATAACTATTTAATTAATATATTTTAATACTTGTCTATGATTTGGTCAAGGCTATAATGTGGTATCTAGTATCTTCTTTTAACAGCAGTTTAACGTATTTTTTATCAATATATATTCTATACGTTCTTCGCCGTTGAACTAATTTTATTTTCCGAACACATAATATTATGTTATATAAGTTTTAGGTAAGTATTCAAGGTACAAATGGTTGTTTTGCGCTGTATTAAACGAACTTTAAATATTGTTATATTTTTTCAGGTTTCGTAATTTCATCGGGAGAAAAATCGTTCAGTAAATAGTCCCAAGAGTACTTTGTTTTTAAAACTAATGGGAAAAAACCCGTCGTTTACGAGTTGTTCTATTCTATTTTTTCTCCCTTTGCCAGGGTTGTAGTTATATTGGTATCGGTAAGTATTGCGCCACATGCGCCATATTATTATATAAAACGTGAAACCGATTACTATAGGTCGTACTTGTTCTTAAAAGCCATTTCTCAAAACACTATTTTTTCACACAGTTATTTTTCAAGCAGTCCCGTGTTTCTACTATAAAATGTATGGATCCGATAAATTTCAGAGGCACCTACAACATTGTAAAGCATGCAACGACTGCTGAGAACACATAAAACACTACACGGCCTATTTGCCAATATATATAATACATGTATGTATGTATGTATGTATGAATGTATGTGTGGTCCGTGTGAGTGTGTGTGTGTGTGTGTTTGATAGGAAAGTATATAATATATAGGTAAATAATATTATACAGAGCGTGACACTCAACAACTTATTATCCTAGTCCGTTCTTGCATTTTTTTTTTTTTTTGAAGAATTATTGGTTCTATACTTGATATTTGACGTCAACATTTTTATATTTTTATCCTGAATCATTTCATTTCATTCTTTTCTGAACTATATAATATTATTACGTAACGATAAAATTATTCAACTGTTGTTAACAATAAACTTTTTATGCCACGAGCCGTTTGCACTATAAAGATAACCAAAAATTGCAAACCAAAGAACTGTGATAAAAGAACTACTTAACCAACGATCTAACATTCACAAGTACCTACCCAATCGTTCTCAATTTTCGACTATTTGTTTTGTTTTCGTTTTTGTATTAGATAGAATTGTTTATGAAAATCGAAGTGGGTACATCAAGTTTAATTACATTTATGTACAATCATAATTCATAAAATCCATAATTTAATCTTATACAATAATATGTATATTAACATGTGTAATCAAACTCTGTTATATCTCCAAAGTTGTATATTATGTTGAAATAATGTTATACTATTGTGAAATGATCAATCTCAAAGACATTATATCTAGTTGTAGTTACATTTGAATTTTGTATACTTTTGATAGCGAATCGAAATATATTATATGTTGATTGTACTGTTTGATGATGAAAAGCAACATTGAGAGTTGAGTATACCATTTAGTATAAGACTTATAGACTTTTATATCTACAATAACCCTTTAAATCTCAATAAACGTGTCCAAGGTAGGTTTGTCCACAGTATAATATCTAGGTTTAGAAAGAAATGATTAATAATATATTTAATGAATATAATATTTTAATTTTAGCACTATTATCAAGAACACGTAGTATATGTATTGTACCTTTATACTAATTGTTTGATCTACAATTTAACAGTTATACATATTAAAAAGTTTTCTGAAATAACAATTTAAATTGAAAAAATACATCTTTAATTAAATTATTTTCTATAAGTAGCCGTGTGGTATCTGTTTCCAAAACATAACACACATTTTCTACTATATATTTTCCCTAGATATAACAAAGCAAATATTCGAATAATTATTTTCACTACCAACGATTGGTTAAATTATGCTTGCCTTACAGTAACCAGTATACACTAAGCAAAATGCTTGTACCTATATATATTTATAGAAAATCCGTTTTCAACATTTAAATTGGGTCTTTAAAAAATAATCAACTTCTGTAAGTCGTTTAGATGTTTTAGATTGTAATAAAAATAAAGGATAATGAAATGGAGAAGGGCAGTTTGTAAACAACAAATAAGAGGAGCATTAATGTTTTAAAATTCTTTTTAGAAATAGAATAGAGTTTGAATTATATCTAATGAAAACGTCAAGTCTTGATTACAATGATATTTATACTGTCATTCAGGCCATTCAGCGTCCAGCACAGTGAAAATGCGTGAAAAACATTGTCAACATAATATAGGCAGTGCAGTAAAAAAAGGACTCACAGTGCTCCAGTATGTACATTTGTATGTGTATGTACATAAATGTCTACAGTCTACGCACACTACGCTCGTAAGTCACATTAATGACCAATGTGTTCGTATTAGACCTTTTTTTCAAAATCTAAAGCAAAACCTCACAGACGCTCAAATCCTATACATGTACATTTTATATAATATGCTTGTACAACGAGCGTACCTACTGAGCTAAGCTCGCCGTAGTTCAACGTTTTCGAGAGGGGAAAAAAATTCTCAAAAAAATATCAAAATACATTAACATAAGGTGTCGACACCGAAATCTAAGAAAGCGTAACCAGAAAATAATAACCTCATATTTGTTGAAAGTACCTTTGATATAAAAATCAAATCAACATGTATATACCGACTGCAATTAATTGAAATATTTAAGAAAAAAAAAAGTTTGCCAAAACCAGTTGTTGAGGTCTAAATAAAACTCTAAATGTCTGTGTTTTATTTACGTTATGGTGCGTGCTTCAACTGCTTTTAATAATAATAATTAATATTAACGCACAGAAACGTATGCGTAATACACGCGTTGCATGCAAGCAGCGGGTGTCGGTGTAGGTGAGTATAATATACAATATTAATATCATACACATAATTATAATAATATATTTACTTATGTCTGTGTGTGTGGGTGTGTGCTGTGCGCGTGTGTATAATTGGCAAAAGTTAGGACATCAGTCGTATATATATATATATATGAACGTTATGGTTGAAGACGATACCGAGAGGAAAACTTTGTGATGCACTAGTGAATATATACGTATATTATATATTATTAGAGAGAACCGGCGACGGTGGTTTGGACTTTAACCAGAGTTTTATACATTCAGAACACAAACGATGTTAGCGAGATAAATTCTGACAGATAAAAATGGTGTTGCTATTGCACGTTGAGAAAATAACGTATTTGTTTATCTATGCCAGCCTCGAGGTAAAAAAAAATATGTATAAGCAAAATAAAATAAAAACACATCTAAAATTTACATATTTGAACAAATAAATATTATCATTTCGTTCTCGGTCTACTGACGATGTTCATAACAATATACGTGTTGTATATGTGTGATTGTAAAATCAATTTTCTTCCCTCTCGTCCAATTTAAATATATTATTTGACATTAACCTCGGTATTTATTATCTAAGTGTTTCAATTACGGTTTTACAAAACAACAATATTCACGTCTGCTTTCCATTTTTTCTACGCAGAAATGTACTAAAAAATATAAGAGGACCTTATTTTGTATGCCTTTTGGCAAAAACATTACTCGGCGCCAATGTTTCGTAACTGAGGTACTACAAAAATGATTTATATCCACCTGAGAATAATTTTCACGGTATTGATAAAAATATCATACGTTTCTACTCCGTTCAATGGGTATCATGTTATTGTTGCCACCAAGAGTTGAATTTAATTTGAAAATTAATTTGAGCTGATTAATAATAAAAAATATTATTGGTATCATCATTATACCTACTGGTTAAACATATAAGCGATATCGGTTTGGTCGATAAAATAACTAGGTACATTATTATTTTAATTTTATAACATCTCGAATGCACCAGGTTACGAATCATTTATCATATTATACTATTATTATAATATTTTATATTAATTCCTTTAAAATAAAACGCTTTCTTAGCATTAAAAATTATCTGGTTCATACAAACCATTAAATGCAATTAGGTATATATTATAGAAATGTTAATTTTGAAATTAGTATAATTGGCTTACTCCGCAATACAATAGTATGTTAAATATACGAATAAGCAGATACGTTCATGCGTGATCGTGAGTTCGTAAATCATATGTTGTGTACCTATATAAAATACATGTATAATATTCTATCATTATATAATATGGTACATCATTATATTATTACATAGGTATTATATCTACTTAATAAACTAATATGACACGACTTTATTTCAATGCAAGCGTCGCATGTTATAATATAGTATTAGTTTATATATTATACATGTTATCATCACATCACAAACTCATTAATTAAATTAAAAACTAAATCTTTTTCATTTCAAATTAGCCGTATATCATAACGTGTACACCATGCACTCATACATAACGACATACTATCAATGAATATTATTGGTACTGGCCATTGGGTGATGTTCCCTAAATACCTAACCCTATACTTAACCTGTCCGGTTCGACACCACACAGCTATAAATATGACAGATACAAATTGTAAAAAGTCTTAAAAAATAAACAACGTAAGTAAAACATACTCAAATCATAACAAAAACATTGATGAAAATAACCTCCCAAGATCCTGGGAGGACTATACTATTTGAATAAATACTCCGAATATGTATTTATGACGTTTAGAAAGTCAAGACCCCAATACTTTGCAGTATCGTACTAATTTCATTGAATATTTATTGATATTATATTGAAATTTTAATAGTATTGAAAAATACTAAGTGTAGAATATAACATGTATAAAAAAAAAAGGTCACTCATTATTGGATTGTACTGTCATTGCTCACAACACACGACACAATTACAATAATATTACTTTAGATACTAAGATATCCAATCAAATCCATAATACCACACAAACACTCGCATAACATACTACACGAAAATGGGCATTGAGGACTTGTCACTTGTGTTTTTGATGTATGCATGACAAATATACTAGTAATTACCTGCTCGTGGAACTTATTGTGTTCTTATATGTATTTGGGGTGTGGGCGTAGCTAAGGGTTAGTTCGCTGTTCGTCGTTACTCCGAATATTTTTTAAGGGGCAGCAAGATTTATTTATATTATGTACAATCTGTACACTAGACCAGCGGTTCCCAAACTTTTACGACCACGGCACCCTTAAAAAATTGTTTGTGTTTCGCGGAACCCTAATGTCTAATCCAACTCAACTTCAATTTTTCTAAATAAAAAAAGGAAAATCTATTCTATAAACTCTCAAGTCTAAACAATATTTTAATGATACTGTTAATGACTTTTCATTATTAAACTTAGTTTAAAAAAATTTTTGAATCAAAAATTGTTTAAATAACAAACATTAAATAAACATAATTTTCTCAATAATCTCATACATCTAACAGAACCATTAACATTGTCCCACGGAACCCTAAGGTTCCGCGGAACACACTTTGGGAAACGCTGCACTAGACAACGATTATAATAGGTATGTGATAAGAGAATATACGTAAACATCACAACGAATTACTATTGATGTAAGACGCCACCCAATAGTGATACATTATAATATACTTCTCATTTTCTTCTTGTTATTATTATGATATATATGCACATTTGACTTGTCTCTACACCATGATTGCTTCAGATGCCTTCAGATGCAGTTAGTAACTTTTTGCTAGTTGTACGGGGAATCGGTTAGTAGGCTTCAGTGGTAGTAATTACTAGTAAATACCTCGTTAACAATAAATCCTCTTCGATACACATCATATTATTTGTGTTCCGATATCCTCTACAAAAGAGTGAGATTTTTTTTTCTATGCATTGGTCTATCTTAGAAAAATTAAACTGCAGATTTTTTCAAAGTAAACTTTGTTGGGGCACCTGCGGACAAGGAATTTATCATTCAAGGATCAAAATATGCATTTTCAATGCAATACCCATGCTCATTTTTCAATGAGGTTTTTTTTTCAAAAAAAGGTAGACTCAATAAAACTTTCAAGAAGTAACTTTTTATACTTTTATTATTTTATTAGTTAATTGAATTTTGATAATACAGTCAGATTTTGATATAGTTCTTACTTACAACACTAAAAAACAATTAAATTTCAAAGCACAAAAAATATATAAACATGAGCGTTTAATATCCATGATAAACCGCATTTATGCCGAAATTAGTTAGCACTAAATATTCAGAAATAATTACCTGGAAGTTCTTTCAAATGAATCATTTTACGAAGAAGTGAATTTTATTTTTTGACGATAATAATATCAAGAGAGAAAAATGGAAAAGTTGTTTCACTAATTATATGATACTTACAATGGTATAATTTTGTTAAATATCTTTAGTAGATACCAGATAGGTCAGTGCGACCATTTCCCCACATTTCGGGCAATAACTTTGTATTAGAGTAATATTTAAGTAAAATGTTAATAGTATAATACTAATATTTATATTATTATTTCATTATAAATTCAAAAACATATTGCACTATTAGCTTAAAGAAAATCTATAAGCCTACTACTAGACATTTTTGGTGTAATTATCGATTCTATCTTATATTCTGGGACACAAGTAAAGTTGAAAACTATTTCATAATTTACAAACAAATATTATCATATTATTGCCTATTAGTATTACCTTACTATCCAAGTTTATTAGCATAAAAATTTGTAAATTTGTCAAAGATTGTCATATTGAGTTGAAATATAAATTAAGCACATTTAAGTAAATTTAGTATTTTTTTTTTTAGTCATATAACAAATATGATTAAGTATTCAGATAGTAAGTATAATAAATAGCAATAGTCAATGCTCTGGATTAGGTGGTTTTAGTTGTTTATTGCAGTAGGTATAAATCCATATTACATGATATTTTATGTACCTACATCACATTATAAACATGTCTTCTTCTCATATTGTACGTAGGTATTGTAATACCTACCATTGCCGTCACGTCTTTTATTCAATCCCGACTCAACATTGTTGTTACGCTCTGATATAGCTACTTACCTATCGACTACCTTATATTTCGAATTATGATAGTGTTAAAAATTATAATATAGCTACAACATAAACGTACAAGCTTACAATCATGCATGCTATGTATTTTTTTCTTCGCAATTTAGCTTGATGAACTGACACACAAACTGGCAGACGGTTGTTTTCGGGATATTCATTAAAGGTAACAACAATAATAACCATTCGTGGATCTCTTGTGAAGACCGAACATCCACCACGACTTTTCTGCACAGTGTATTGAGTGTGTGTGAGATATCCCTGCTGTCGCCATAGATTTCAAGACATTGCCTTGGATTAAATATTTAAAATATATATATACAAAATGAAAAACACCGCGATTTAAGCCGCGTCAGATAAAGCGGTACTAATTTTCTATATGCATCTAAGTACAATAATATGCGGGTTAATATAAACCATTCCCGTGAGCCGTATTGCGATACGTAATGAAGTTTGTCATGTTTCGACGCTTCTTAATTTGTCGATGCATTCAATAGTCTTTACTTTTAGATTGCTGATAGAGCATAACTGTTTAATTATTATTTTGATTGTTTTGTATACTTTTAGAAAATTAAAATAATAAATGTAGTTGATTACCTATGTGTAACTAATAATTGTTGGTTAAACAATAATAACATTTTGGTATAATATATTTAATTAAAACTTGGATTCAACACCACTATATGAAAGATACGAATTTTATTAAACTATCTATTTTATGTGCTTTAAATTTGTATTGTAAGTTACTCAAAGCGTAAATGTCATGTTTTACTTACAGACATTTTTGAACAAGTTAATTTTCATTTCAAAATATAATATGCTTTGTTTGTTCCCAACAAACGAATGAATATTGAATTTTGTGTAAGCATTTTTGTGACGTATTGGAAAGGTTAATATTTTTTAAACATTTTGGGAGTTATTACATTCTGCACTATGGCTTTACTGTACTACGGTATACATCATATCAATAGCTTTTCTCATCATTATTTTGGTTTATAACATATTTCATTGATATACTTTAAGGCCAAAGAATGATTTGGTTTCAAAATTATATATTTTTTTTTTATTATTTTACTTTAAAAGTCCCATACTTACATCTTATTTAAAGACTAGAAGTAGAGTAAGTAAATGATACTTTGAAGAACTATTTTCAATTTTTTCAGAAGTGCCTTTAAGTGTAACCTTAACAAATTACCAACAATAACCATTAAAACGTTTTAACCAAGATCAGACTATTTCTCAACTGTCATGTTTGTCAATGGTTTTAAGTTTGGTACCTACAAATACAATGTTATAATTTACTACTTACTACTAATACCATTTCAGGAGGAGTGCAGTTAGTTAAGTATACAATAATCGATCCACCATATAGTTTTAAATTAATATGTTGAGTGCATATTTTTTCATATTTCACAATAATGTAATTATTGTTGAGTACGTAGTTAGTAAATATTTTGAAGTTCATCCAACTCTGATAATTGAAAACTCATTAAACTACGACTAGTTTCTTGGACACTCCTTATTATTTCAACATCTGAGCTCCATATTCATAATTTAGTAATTTTTCATAACACCTATATAGGCTGGCTTATCTGATCCACAATTATTAGATTGCTTTGTGACATTTTTATATTGAAACAAATTTTAACTTTTAGAATTCAATTGAACATATGGATATTAATCAATTTTTTTTAGATTATTTACATTAAATACAATCGATTGTTTGAAATAACATCACACAAATATACAAAATATACAAATTCAAACAAATATTTATGGCCTGTAATTGGTCTTTATATAACATGAAAAATAAATTAAAAATATGTTTTGTACACCTTATACATTTTATTCATAATTTTGTGCGTTCCTCTGATAATATTATGTGTTCGGCTGTGTTGATTGGGTTTAACTAGTACCAAAATCTTTGGCTGTTGGCACTTTTCATCTCTTATAGGTAATGCTGAAAGCATCCTTGGTCTGATACCATCTGTGTCGTGTAGACGATAGTGCCCCCGGAGAGTTTTTGAGCCACCTCTTTGTACTAAGAAATTTAGCATTTTAGACCATTCTATTTCTTAAGTTTCTCTAGCTCTCAACCCAGATTTAGGAAATTAAAATTATTTTACACAAATATGATTTGCATGAATTTTCACGACTATTTTCGTAATTTTTAAGCTCTTAGATTATGAGTAAAATCAAGAAATATCCATGGAAGTCGTCTGGATACATGTTTCTCCAGCTAATCCAAACATAACCAAAAACATATTACTATTAATTCCCGAGCCAATATTTAGCACGTCATTAGTATGATTTTGCAAGACCAGACCTGGAAAACATGAAATGTTTCAAAATGTTTATTTTATTATTTTTATTTGATTCGTTTTGAACACCCGCAGCACAACTATGACAGTCGCATATATTATATAAAATACACCCAACAAACTTGTTGGACATTGTTGGATTACTCCTAGACTTTTTGGACTTTATATTTGTAAATTAGAGCTCTAGACACTTTTGTGCTGCTAATTATACGCCAACAGCACCAATCATAGAACTTAATATTCATAGCTTAATAAACTTTTTAAAGCCTAAAACATCAAAGTCGAATAAAAAATCGTTCATTGAAAAAAAGGCCAGTTTGAACAATAAAATTCAATTTTAGATTTTGTATTCAACTTTCCTTTATTTATTGAATTACTATTTTTCTATTCAATTTAGATTTATATTATCCAAATCATATTTTTTTATTCGACTTGGTCAAGTATCTAAATTTATCAATTAATATAAATTGATTAAAAAAATCTAAATTAAATAACTAAATCAACATTGGTTAAAAAAATCTAAAATGCATAAAAAACCAAGTATCTTTTTCTATTGAATTTAGGTTTTTTAATTATCTAACTTGAATAAAAATATATGCTGCCAAAGTGAATAAAAAAAGCCAAGTTAAATAGGAAAAGGCAAATTGAGGGGCGACAATCCAAAACGCACTATTTCCATTCTTCACTTTTTTCAGTATTGATGGATTTGTGTTACAAGCTACTGAAGTTGTTTAGAGATATGGTAATTTTACCAAAAAATGTGTAAAATTGTAATAACAATTTTTTTGTTATGTCTCTTAAGTTATATTGTAGTTAAATGGGCTAAATTTGACATCCAAGTTTATTAATTATTACAAAACGTACCATTTCCATCCAATAGTACGTTTTTTCATAATTTAAAGAAATAGTAAATTTTGCAGTATATTTTTTGGAAACGTACTATTTCCGAAGTTATAGTCCTATAATATATTTTTTTTTTATTTGGTCATATTTTGAAAAATTATCATAAATAAATGTCATTTTTCTTTACCTATTTTATAATACTATATGAATGTAACAAATGTATAAATACTTATTTTATAAAAATACATCCACAACTAATATTCATTTGCAAAAATAAAATCATTAATGTTACATTAACATAAAGAAATAAAAATCTTTATATCTAATATACTTCTTCAGTATAATAAAAATTTAATATATTGTGTTTATAGATATAACATAATATAAAATAGACATAATATATTAATATTATTATAAGATATTAATTTATTTAATTTATTAATCATAGATAGTAAATACATTTTAATTGTCCATTACTTAGGAAGAAAACTCTAAAATATTAAAACAAAATAAAAATGTATAATTTATTTATCACAGATAGATTTTATTTTTCATTACGAATTAATGATGACTCATTAGATAATAGATGAAAAGACAGTACTTTTGGCGCAATTTGTTATCAGTCGTAATAAAGGCAGAGACTTGATGATTATATTATCAGCTGATAAAATATACAAGCAAATTAAAATAAGTAATCCTCACAATATTTATATATAATTTAATTTAGCAACAATATAATTAAAAATCAGTTGTTTAAAAATTTAAGACTAATTGAAATAGTAAGTTATGCATTTAATTCAATTCTATTCCCTATCTTCATAGTATGGGAAATAGTGCAATTTCGTCTACTTTGGAATTAGTACGTTTTGTGCAGATTTGAGGAATTGGTACGTTTTGTGTCATTTTGTCAAATTAACTTACTATTTAACATGGGAAATAATACGTATTGACTTAATTTGGAAATAATTACTTTTGTTTTATTTTTGCCATTGGTAATAGTGCGTTTTGGCGTCATTCGAGAACTTTAGATTGATTTTAACAAAGGAAATAGTACGTTTTGTCATAATTTGATGGCACCATTCGATTCCCTGCCTTAATTTCTATAAGAATCAATAAATAACTCAATTTCTTCAATTTTGGCAATAGTACGTTTTGGATCGTCGCTCCTCAATTAAGAAAATGGCCAAGTTGCATAGAAAATTTTAGGTATAATTTTTATTCATAATAGATTGAAAACAGTATGATATTCATCTACAAATTATATTATATAGAAGGTATAATGTACATAGGTTTATAATTATTTAAATAGCATTATATGGTATAACGCATTTTGTTTAACACTGTGACAAATAATTAATACAATTTTTTTTTTAAATTCAAACTCAAATAATTTGAAAAGCTGAAAAAAAAAGTATGGGAATCAAATTATTGTAATAATAGTAATGTATAATTAACGTATGTACAATTTGTTTGTAAAATAATTATTTTAAGAGTTATGATTAATTCTATTAAAAAAAATTAACAATTTCGAAGATTTTTCTATGATTGAAACTTTAGAGCTTTTATGGCACGTGTTAAAGTTAATCAATGTGTCCGAAATTTTTTCTCGTTCATTTTTTTTAGTAGTGTAACCGATTTGAGGGGGTTGTAAGTTGTAACTTGAACATTTTTCAATTGTTTTTTCTTCATCTATGCCAGGGGACCACCCTAATATATATATATAATATATAATATACATGTATATTATAAGTGAAAGAAACCGAATAGTAGTCTATATTTGTGCTTTGTGCCTTTATATGTTTCTTTGAAATTCAAGTTAAACATTCCAAACTTTTGGGCATTATACATTTCTTAAATATCTAGATAAAACCCTTGCTATGTTCCACATCAATTTCATTTTGACTACTTATGAGAGTTCTATAACCTTGGTTGCAATGTCTTTTTTTAAAATTTCAAATAATGTTGATCAAATATTGATTATTTTCTATAGCTAAATCGTTATAGTTGTCAAAAGAAGAAATTGATATTGATAAATGGTGAAATGCATTAGAATTTAAAATAAACTAGGACCCAACTTTTTTAGCAAATAAGTGGCGCGCTCTGTTGGTATTCCTTGAAGCAAGAAGGTACATTCTATAAACAGTAAAATAAAATTATCTTTAATAACACAAAAGAATAGTTTGATATAATTAAATGATATTTTGAACTAAATGTTACAATAGTTTTTAATAATTAACGTTTAAACGTCCTCTAATGAATGGTATTCAGTAGAACATTCTAAATTGAATTGGTAAAAAGTTACAGTTCACGATACATAGAAATTCACGTAATTTTCGTTGTTTGATGCACCCATCAATCATATAAAAAAACATAGTTGTACATTAATTGTGAACTATTATTTTTTGTTTAAGTTATTTACTTTCACACAAGTTGTTCTCATAAAGCCCTAATAGTTCAAATTGTATGGAAAAACATGTATACAAAAAGTAAAGTAGTAATGATGGTATATGATGTTTCATATTCTCATCAGCAAAAATGTACTTTTATAATATATTAATATCTTAACAAATGTGAATATGGTAATGTAATAATAGTAAGTAGTACACATTTCTATTATTAATTAATTTTTTTTTCCAAGGTTTTTTTATTTAGGTTTGTATATTTGTATCTAGTCAGCCATAAGCTCAGTCATTTACCATATTTTTTTTCTTAAATTTTTGTTGCTGTGATTTGTTATATTCTGTGTTATTAATTTTTAGTCAACATTTTATCATACATCAACTTAAAGTTACCAGAAACCGTGTTATCATTATTTTAATTTTCAAGCACACTCTTACACACTAATAGCACACTAGTTCCCTTTAGTCTTGCTCGGCGACCCCTTCCACTTCTTGAGATTCGCCATACTCAGCACACACAATTGACACTGGTCGATCGGTGTGTTATTGTAAGCGGTGCCATTGTATTCGATGACCCGACGTCACGGCATATTAGTGTCGATACCCTGCCCTTGCAGTTAGGTTTATTTACCATAATAACAATGAAAATTATATTTTAATGTTAATATATATAACATATTATATACAATTATGGTTAATGTGGTATTATAAAGTTATCGTTGCAGTATTTAAATATAATATTATAAAAACATTTGTTTATCGTAAAAACTAGTAAATAATTATATACAGCTAAGGTGACCAACGACTGTAAGTATTACTATTTTTATAAAAGGACGCTGTGTAGTATATTATACTCATTAATCGTAAGAGTATTATGAGTACGAGTGTCGTGTGATTATAAACTGGGACTTGTTATAGCATTTAATAAAAAGGTCAGTTATATAAAACAATATAAGAACTAGGTCAGATTATTGAGATTTTATGCATACCTATACGTCATGTTTATTTTTGGAGAATCATTACTAATGAGTAATGAATCATTAGTTGTATCTGTAGATACTCTGTTACGTATCTCAGAAGAGAGACTATTCGTAATATTAGTATACAAAAATTGTTTTGTTCTTAATTTTATTTTAATTTTATTAAAATATAGGCATGCTATCAGTAATTATATATAAATCAATAAATAAAATATGAGCTTCATTTAATTATTTTATACATAGGTAATAATATACTTCGTTTTTTTCATATTTATAAAGCTATATATATATATACAACGATTAGTACTAGTTTTTTTCTAGTCTTTAAGTTTTTGGATCAAAATGTTGGTTACATATTAATAAAAAAATCTTTATATCTTAGTGATGTATATTGCACATTTTTTACTGCTGAATATGATATCGAAGGAATTGAACAGTGTATGGCGGCGGCTTGACCAGAAACTTATAATTTGGGGTTGGATGGATGTTATAAGCAATCAGGGTTGGGATCTTAAATACCTACTTGTACCTGTAAACATTTTTTTTAAATAAAGATATATACAGGTATCTATATAGGTATGTATACGTTCGGGAGAAGCAATTCCAACACCAGTTCCTCCCCCGGTTCTCAATAACAAGGAAAAAAAGGTATATGTATACGTCTCCCTGCATTATTTAATGTTTACCGTAATATATCTTCTCGTTGGAACTTTATTGTGAACCGAAAACTATCCTTCATTACAATAATGTAAACGGAGAGTACCGATGTGAAATCACAATATTTTATTGTTCTTTCTGAGCGCATATGGCAAGGTAAATACGTAAATGATTTACGGGTGTGTGAAAGGTAGAGCACACTTGTTATTAGGGTATCTATAAAAAAATCATACGACTCCAGATCACAACAATAAATATTGTGTATATATATTACGTACAGTATTACACACACGTGATTTATATGTCATATAATATATAGTATTATGGTCCGAACGGATAATAATTAACTATATGTCTGTATAGACACGTATTTATGTGTAAAATTAAAAAAAAAAAAACAAGGTCTAAAGTGTTAAGTAAAATTCTACTTCTTCATATATATTACCAATATAGATGTGTGTGTGTGTGTGTGTGTGTGTGTGTGTGTGTGTGTGTGTGTGTGTGTGTGTGTGTGTGTGTTTCTGTGTGTTCTGTGTGTTCTGTGTACTCACGCCAAACAGCGATATAATTAATGATATTTAAGTACCCTTAATGGTAAACGGTCACTTTGTACGGTCCATTGTTTAAAATGCATAACGCGGACACTTTGTACTATTATGTACATAAAGTATATATTGTAAATATAATATGTAGTTAGTATATACAAGTAATCGCAGTTACAAATACAGTGTACAGTATAAATTAATATGTCAAAATATTACAAATAAAAATATAAAAAAAAATATTGGTATTAACCCCATATCAATAATGAAATTATCTGCAAATTATTTTTGTACGAAATTTAAATTATTAATTTTCGAGTTTTGAGCATTTTGTCGGCTACACGGGAAAACCTCGTGAGTTACTTTTATCAAATTGTTCAGGAACAACAAAAAACTATGAAGTTTTGTTGTTGATAGTATAATAGTCACGAGTTTTTGTTTTTGTGTATTACCTTATGAGTATAGAGGGAAAAATAATGTTATTATTACGATATCAAAATGTGCAGAAAAATACATTGCAACCAATTAAAGAAAAAATTTTTTTTTTTTAATTTGGACTTACGAGGTTTTGCCGTGTAGACGACGGTTTTTATAATATGGAAACATTTTGCATACGAGGTACTCATATAGAAGCTTCTTATTTAATATAATATTGTAGCAATCAATACAAAATTGGTTCAGCTGTAGAATAATCTGTTGACGAATGTTTAAAGAAAAGTCGTGACAACTTATTATGCAGGTCGAATTCGTCTTAGTTAAATAATAATATAAAATAATAGTTGGTAGTTATTTGTAGAAAGTACGATTTAAGAGGTGTAGCGGATATTTACCAATAAGGTCCATCAGTATAGTACATACACGCCCACGCCCTCTTCATACGTGAACACTTTATAAACGTTTTAGCAAAAAAACCTTTCTTGTTTTGCGGAATTTTCTGTGCATAGTACAAAACGCACAAACGTTTAATAAAAGTCGTTAGTTCGAGTAAAAATGTACTTACCTACAAACTTTTCAAACATTTATGTTTACATTTTTTTTTACAAATTTCATCATAACTATTATGCATTTTATGACAATACATATTAAATATTAATTATTATATTATACTGTATAGTTTGATAAAACAAAAAAAAGGTTAAATCAAAATGTTTTAAACAAAATAATATAGCATTTTACATTTAGTGGGTGAAGGATTTTTGGACGTAAAAGCTATCTTTTTCGGCGAGCCAATGTTTGGTGATATTTAAAAAAATTACAGTGCGAGGCACTATCAGTGAGTTTTTGCTCATAGTATATCTCAGTGGTGGGCATATTAGTGATGGGGGGGGGGGGTGCAATGTAGAAAGATGGCACCATCACTCAACAATCTCTTTAGGTGGGTTAAAAATTATAAAAATGAAGTGTTGACGTTTTTTTTGAAAATAAATAATACGTTTGTAGGTAAGAAAAAATGTTAAAAGTTATAATATAGAATTGCAAAATATATGAACATAAATGATTTCTTTCTTATATAATGGGATTCATTCAATATTATTTTGTATGCTGAGGGTGGAGTACAAACAACACATTTGTACAATATTTTGTTAATATAATAAATCTTACATTTTGTTATATTGTAAAATATTTATGGATTATTTTATAAGTGCTGTTCCTAATACTTTTGTACTATTCAACATTTAACAACAACAAAATTGATCATTATGATTCGGATCGTGTATAGTGTATTGGGTTGCTCAATATACATTTATATATATACTTATTCGATGTATGAGTATTCAAAATCGACTCATTAACAGTGTCATTCAAAAGAAGTGCCGAGAGATCTTTTGATAGCTGCATCAGGACTGCGGTATAATCTTATTAGCTCTGTAACTTAGATATGTAATGATATGCTCACACATCATCGTAACATATTTAAAATATAATAAATAAATAAATAACGGCCAGACTGTCACACGTAGAAATCGGAAATCTCCAGACCCCAATAAATTATTGTCACAGACAAAATAGTCTAATTTATAATACCTAATTATTAATAATTATATTATACGATCAGGGATTAAGAAATCGACACGTAGGTACCTATGTTTGTAACTGTAGAGGGTAGGACGTGTAGATTTCTTACATGCCGCCGGAGAAAAGGTATGGTAAAAAAGGTTCTTGTCACAGAAGAGAAATCAGATGTACAAAACAACCTTTTGATGAAGCCGCCTATCACTCTCTGGTCGGCACAACCGGATCGTCCCTTCGTCAGTGCATGAGCACCTCTCCACAATCCAACAATCTCTCACGAGTGCAGGCGCACCGCGAAAACAGATTGGCAACCTCTCCATACCGAATTCTACGAGCAACAACTGGACTCCTTTTTACGAGCAATAATCAGTGTGTTTCTTTATTTTTTCGAGTATCTTAAATAATTAATTTGTGTCACCTAAAACTCCTACTGCCAACCCAGTGACAACTGCGATTCAGGTAAGATATTAAAATATAAAATATAGTATTGTTGAATGCATTATATTAAATTATATGTGCATGCATTTACATTTACATCATAGAAGTGTATTTGATCAAATTCTCGAATACACGATCTCGAGAACCCTCCGACGATCAGGAGGAAGGTAGTAACGTAAAATTGGATCATTTGATTAAAATGATAAATTCATTGTACTTCTGTTTTTTTTTATATGGAGCTGCTGATCCTGTCGGAAGTTTTTTTTTTTGCTTCATATACGTGTCTCGAATATTCTTCCAGCGCTTTTTACAGTCATCGCCTATATACAATAGGTGGAGTGAGGGCAAAGAATAAATAATTAATATTAAAATAAAGTTTGCGTGTAAATTACTATTATAAATTATAAATACTTGAAAATTATATTTTAAATACATACTTGATCCTCCTACTTCGTCAGATATATTTTTATAAATATTATGTTTAAAAAAAATATCTTTGTGCTTTTTATGGGCACTATCGAAAATAACTTTATTATTTTCCACTAGTGAAATCAAAATTTCGTCCTCTGTTGGGGAAAATGAAAATTTTTTCGACATATTGACGCCGGGCGTCTTGACGCAACACTGGTCCGGACCGGTACTGACGCAGGACGCCGCGTCAAACGCTAGTCGCGAAACCAGTCACACACAAATATATAATCTAGGGTCTTGGCGTCTCCGCGTCTGGACGCTGCAGGGAAACCGTACCTTTAGCCGGCCAGTACTACCGCACTGTAATTAATTACAACCGGACCGCTATGAGTGATAAGCACTTGTACGAAAATGATATGAGCGGTTATATGGTGGTTACCCTGTGAGCAACTCGGGCCGGTGTTGCAAAGCAAGTCGAGGGATATTTTCGTTTTTTTTTATCCGAGCGCAGCGTACCGAGCGAGTTTCCAAGTGGACATCACTGGACGAGCATAACTGTAATTAATTTCAAGTTTGGAGTCACTGAAGGCTCGTCGGTAAATGATGGTATAGTTCGTGATATTGACTTCGCGTATCATTTTCGGACAACTACCCCCTGCCCGCCGCGACAGATCGCGTTCTATGTGTCCGAGCCTTAAGCCGGTTAACGCAACACGAAAGCACTCCCCATTGTAGGCTCCGATTAGTAATCATTGCGCGTGAGGCAAGGTTAGGACTACGGCCTACGCCACCCGAGTGAACGCATTTTATACAGACCGCGTGTAATAGTCGTCTGTCAAAGACATAGGCCGGCGGCCGTGCGTTAACTGTGCCACCAACTCCCCGCCCGTATGCCTGCCAATGACGAAGACCGGACAAAGTCGTTGATCGATGGACGATGACACCCGTAAATCTAGAGGGGTTCAGCATTACATTCGGGCTATTATCAGATCCGCCAGGATGCCGGTTAGACGAAAGTTTAATGAAAATGTAGACTCCGTCGATTTTATTTTTTCTTACCTGTAATGTGTTCACCGAGCATGGGTCGCCGCTTATTGTTCGAAATCAAAAACACGACGGCTAATAGCGACGGAATTCCTTGTGCAGGAAACGAGCGATGCATTATCGCGACCAATAATAATATAATACGAGTTTTCACTATCCGAAAATTATTATCATAATCGCGCGAATGTCGTGAAGTTACCGAAATGTCGTGTGATAATATTATTTTTGGAAAAAAAAATGGTATCTATAGGGCCGCCGCATGAATGGCCAAAGCACTCCACGTCCGCCCGACCGAAATGGATGACGCACAACTGTCACAATCGCAATATAAATCTTTATTTTTTTTATATATTCATTCTCAAAACGAATTATTAAACTTGATACATTTTTTTTATTCAATTCATTACCTTAGTTCAAATCATAAATTAAGTTGAGCTAAAAGGTTAATACATTAATTACATTTTTTAACAACATTCATTGACTGTACGCCCATACAAAGTTCACCGGGACAGCTGGTAATAAATAATAATTCATAACTATATATTTAAACATTGATTTTTTTAAAAAATTTTACGTGAATATGTTTTCAAGTTGACTTTACAACTTTTTTTCTGACCGATTTTCGATGCTTCAGCATTTTCTTGTTACCATGGTAACATTCCCCGTGAACAATACATGCATGATTCATAGATTTAACTCGTAAGAGGAATTATGCTAACTTATTTGAGAGAGCTTAATTTATAAATAAATATAAATTTATATGCAATAATAGATAGTACTAATAAGTAAAAATACACATAATTCAAGCTGTATATTGTGTTGGAAATACATGTTTAACAATTCACAAATAATTATTTTCAACAAATTATCTAGAAACTGCAGATGCAAAAGTAGTACAGTATATTTCACAATGTACAACACACAAAATAACCAATACACTAAAATATTTAAAACAATTTATAAAATGTTCACTTTATTCTAATATTATTATTACTATTATTATAATTGCTAAAGCATGAAAATATAATATACCTACGTATAGTAGTAATGCTATTATAGTAGGTACCTACTACCTACCTAGTATACAATAGATATGCAGTTCAGCATAAGTTTCAGAATCCTAACAATATTAATAACACATAAAGATAAAAGACATTTTCATTAGACAATTCTAGTAGGTAGGTGCTAATTTTGATGACATTCGATATTTAAGCGAATAGTAATAATTTTATTTTACAACAGTTTAACTCAATAAGTTAATTTATTATAATATTATATAATAATAATATATTAGTTTGTAATCTAGAAGAGTAGAATACATCAATCATAGAGACTCCAAGCATTTCATCATAACGTATATTACAATAATTAACTATACATTGTTATACGTACTACCCTTGTTTTTATATAAAATAATGATATGAGGACCCGTCTCTGCACAACTATTAAATATCATCAAAATAATTTTACAAATCAACTATTAACAAATACTTTATTTTATCTATAATTTACATTTAAGATTTTTAGCGGAGCGATAAATGTATTGATTTTACAATGATGTGTGGTTTTATATTTATTATTTTATTTTTGTGTGTGTCACGATTTTTTACATATTACTACATTATACTGTAATATTATATAAAAAAAAAAATTTGTTTTTATGTATTATACAGATATTTAAGTTATGTGAGAAATGTGTACTTATTGAAAATTGAAATTGTTTAATTTATAATATTTACTATTCAATTAATTTATATTTAAAATGACTACACATGGACATGTTAAAGTTGGGCCCATCTTCTTGAAAAATAAGTACAATTTCATCGAGACTATGGGCAATCCAAATAAAAACAACAGATTACACTTATTGAAAGGGGAGAAGATTTTTGACAATAAACTTATTATTATTACTTAATAATATACTTTTCCAAATATAAGATGTGAATTTTAAAAGCTTTTTTAGTATGGAATATTTTGCATTTATTGTGATTTTGACGAATGTTGGAAAAATTCTAAGTTTGAATGCTTATAGAAAAATATTGTGACTATAGAATGTACCTTACTTTAATAAATATTTACATAGCCACAATAAATACTAATGACTTTATGAGAAACATAAAAAGAAATACAATATATTTTATGACTTGGTGAAAAAATTGTTATCGATCATTGTAGAAAAAAAAACTAAAAAAGTAACTGCCCCAGGTGAGGATCGAACTCACGACCTTAAGATTATGAGACTTACGCGCTGCCTACTGCGCCACCGAGGCTTGGAGAACCTAATCGACGTTTTGCCATTTATCCTAAACAAACTCTACACAATTTAATATTACATTATACATATTGAAATTTCAAATTGTAATAATAGGTAATAAATAATACACCTAATTCGGTTCATTGCAATAGTACAAATAATTTAATCAACAGATAGGTACATAAAAAATATGAATACATTTTAAAAATTAAATACAATACTTATCGCAGCACCCCCTAAAAGCAGAGCTTTTAACGACCTCAATACAATTTGTTTTTTATACCAATAGTCAATTCTATACCTACATAAAAAGAGAATACATTTATTTTTATTTTTTATTTTATAGGTAAATCAAAGTGTAACGGGGTTGGGGAACTTGTTATATTTAAATAATTCAGTGAGGGTTTTCAGAGCCCTATGAATTATATTTTAACCGTAACTCGGGAGCTTCAGGAAAGATTAGTCAAATATCAAGCTTAAGTGAATATGTTTATTATTTCACAACAATTATTACGTACACAATATTCTTAAACTACGTACACAATATCCTCCCACATACAATAATCATTCAATACGTATACAGCACTTATTATATACGAATACCGGAATACTTATAAGTTATAAACTACTTAAATATCGAAAGACCTACTTACAGTATCGTCCTCCGGAGTTCATTGATTAGCGGGCAGCTGTACTGGTCCCAGAACTAACCAACTTAAAATTGTGTATCTCTTTTATATTATATTACAATGTGTGTATATATGTGTACCCGGATGACTATACTGTGTAAGCCTTCTTCCTTATTATTATTTACATCTATATTTGCTTATTATTTATACTTAACTAAATAACATGTAACGGCCTCACACAGATGTGATCCGCTACAAAAGTATTTCATATATTATGTTTTGAACCGATTTTAAATTATCAAATTGATTAAGAGGACGTCGTGTGATGTCTCCGCCTTACAAATACACCATCATTTTCCTTCACCAGTTTCAATATTGCATTAGTATTTACTATTTAGTGTGCTGCTTGTTTTGATAGCAGAGTGAATTGACATATATTTTCAAACTTTCAGGTAACAACAGTATCTGCGATGTTCTCTCTATCGGAATTTACGATATTTTAATTTTAATGATAATTATGAGCATTTTCAAATATTAAAATTGTAATTACCTACTCATAAATCACTTGAAAATTTAAATATCATACAAAACGAAGAAAAGAACATAGATAATGTTCCATAATGTATAAGCATGTTACATATATAAGCCGTAATAGGTTAAGTTAAGTGCAGAAAATTTGATATGTCGTCCGTGTGTAAGACGGAGAAACGATTCAACGAACTACATAAATCTAGGGTGGTAAACCAAACATATTCTATCATATAGGCTGAACTTGGGGGGACTCTCCGGCTTAGCCCCTAAAATATTCAAATAATCAACTTCTTAAATTTGTATGATTATTAAAATATTAAATCCTTCATAAGTTATCAAATCGACCTAATTCAGTAAACGTTGTTTGAAGAAATTATTTTCTCAAGTTTAAACAACGATTCATTATTCGAGGGTTTTCAGTAGTAGATATTGGATCCTAGAACATAATATAACAGTATTACAAATTATTACTAAATTATAACACTTATTACTGATAAGTGACAACGTTCCAATACATTACATGTTTAGAATAGTCAATACTCAATTGCTTAGGATTTTTTCTTTATAGATTTGTAATTTTGAATCGACGGTACCAATTTATTATCACTTATAAAATATAAATAAGTACCTATTTTGTGTAAAATGTTTAAAAAAAAAAATGTTTTCCATTTTAGTAGCAGGTAGATGTATTATAATGTGTATATTAAATGTAGGAAATCGGGTGAGAAAAAATGATAAATATACTAGTTATATACTACATAAAGTAGTATATTTTTTAAGTAGTATATTATTCTTCTGCGACTCCTCCATGGTTTATTGATTTCAAACAAATAACATAACGGCCTTAGCCAAGAATAATGTATTATAACATAATAAAACATAAACTAAGACAATATAGACCTAATGATATATACAACAAACTCAGTAACTATATTTTTGATATAGAATTGATTGAAATGTGTTTAGGTGTGTGTATATCGTATGTGAATGCATATATGTATATGAATATATAAACCCATAGTAAAAATTTAAAAATCTTTTTTGAAATCAGTCAATGATTAATAAATAAGTCATAATATATTTATTGCTATTTGTATCTATTTTTTTTACATAAGCTGCATACTTACATTGAGGTATAGGTATTAGGTACTGATTGTACAGCTGTAGCCTGTAGCACAACCCGACGTTTAAAAAATTCTAAATTCGGTGTCTGTTAAAATAACACATACTTAACTATACTTATCAAATCAAATTGATAATTTACATTCAAACCTATATGTTTTCAGTTCCATTTAATGCGATACACTGACTTGGACTGAATTCACTCAAACACACTTAATAATAATTAATGTAAAATATATTTAGACTGACTGATGTGGATTATAAATCCAGGATAGTATACTGGATACTTTATAATGTACATTCAATGATCAACGTTCAACTGTTCTTATGTTATCTAAAGTTTACTCTGTTATGTGGTTCATTATTATACTTAAATAAACATTAAAAAAAACAAATACCTAATACGATATGTCATAAACGTATGTACAATATTTTAAAATTGATGAATTTGTACATATTAGTGTATACTTGTAGTAATAAACTCTTCTTTTTAACAAAATATATATGAAAAGGCAGTGTTATTGCCTTCATTACCTTTCACATTACATAGGTATACTATGTATATGCATATATACATATTTCTTTTTTTTTAAATTCAATAAATCACATTATATTACTTTGAGCTGTAGGTTTTCTACTCGGTAGTCACAAGGTTATCCTATAAAATAGCTACACGGTCTCTTCCATAGGTTGCTCATGTTGGTAGTTAGATTTGCAATTGTAGAATAGAAGTGAAGTTAAACGTTTGTCGACGTCGTTCCAATAAGTCTGTATTTACAATGTAAAATAAACACCCAATTACATGTTAATTGGATTTCCACTGACATCCTGTAATTTTCAAAGATTTCTTATGATATCAAAGAGAATTCTATAGATTTTTAAAAGAAAAATTATAATATCCATGCTCTTTTCTTATCCACGTTAAAATACTGCATATAACTAAGTTCTTTGTTTTAAAACAACTATATAAAAATATTTAAACGTTTTAATTCAATACATTATGTACTTTTTACCTAAACTTCAAAGAATCTAAGAGATACTAGTATAGCTATTGTACATTTGTGTAAACAAATTTGTAAATATTTATTAACATTTTTAGTCATTATAATAACTAAAATAAAATAATAAAATTGAAAACAAATCTAAATTTAATATCAATCACATATATTCATGTTGTTTTAGAAACTGAACAAATTGATCGATTATAAAGACAAATATAATTCTGGATATAAATTTATTCAAATTAAGAATTAATTGGTAAACACTTGAACACCTTTTTTAAAAAGATAACAGTCTGAACAATAATTAACTTATTTTATACCCTTAAAATACATGCCAAAAACAATATAATAAATAAATATTGAATTACTTATAATAATATAAAGAAATAAATGTAACTGTTGTACAGTTAGTTACATTGATAATATAATAAATAACATTAAATAACTAACCTATTTTATATTTTATTATTCAAATAATAACAATATAATATAATATAATGCAAAATATCGTAGGTATAGATAAACCGTCTCAACTCTGAGTTGTTTTTAATATTATATAATGATATTGAATTATCAAATACATATTTTATTTTTATAGGTTTGAAACAGTATTGGTTGTTAAATAGTTGAAAATTGTAGGCAACGGTAGATAAATATAAATCAGTTTTTCAGTTATAACTTATAACCATTATAACAAAAATAGTTATATTTTTATTTACTTGTAGGTATTTGATTAAACTTTCATTACATTTGTTATTTTATTTTCATTGTATTCCTATAGTGGATGTAGTATTTTGTAGTGAATAGTGATATCCTACACTATACAGGTACCTACTAGTAATATAATTAGGAACACTGAATTTTGCACCATGCTAACTTTTTTTAAATTTACTGTATTCATAGAGCATTAAATTTGTTTTTATTCTAATCTAGACTTTAAAAATCCATAATTTCGATAAAATGATAACGAATAATAAAAATAATATATTTAACCCATCAAGAATTTTGCCATATTTTTATCGTTTTTTGCCAAATTCAGAATGATTTCAGAATTTTCAATCGATCTGTAAAAGGATCAACAAAATGTGTACTTTGGTTAAAATTGATAGATTATCCTATTTGGAAGCGCCCATTATAACAAACAATAGATCGGTATATATAAATATCCAGGTTACACTTTTTGTTCAATTATTGAAAGTTTAGTCGTATTGTCTCTTTTGTCTATTACAAAATTTTTATCGAAACCCCTCTTAATTCTGAAAGTCATAATCTATATAGTATTGTAATGACAAACATTTGATTAAACTATATATTAAATTGTATAACGGCCAGAGCACACACTACAGTACACCCTTTCAACTAATCTAATAAACAACTGATTTGAATGAATCTTAGGAAAATTCGTAATTCCACTACTGAGTTAGACTTATATTTAATTTATACTTTCAATATATTTGTATAGAACTCTTTTATAATCTATAATTAAAAAACAAATAATACATTTTTCAATACATGTACATTTTTAATAATAGTATGTTTAATATCTCAAAATACATATTGAAGTTAATAATTTTAATTAATTTTAGTGGCTCACAGACAAGCAAGGTTGACACACCCAAAGAATCAACTGAATCTGCAAATTCTTCAACAACAAATGAACAACCAAGGGTCAGACTCATTAATCTTAGGGAATTAATGAGTTTTGAAAATTACGTAAATTAGATGGAAACGGCAGAAAACAATAATAACTACCTATAAGCGGAACTGAATCTTTTCGTGAGTACCGAAAAAAAAAGCGTTAAGCACCCTTTAAATTGCAACAATCATGAAAGAAGACATTTAATTGAAATCGAAAAACTATGTATTAAGTATTTTAGGATATGAATGAGAGTAACTTTAGTCAGTTTTATATTATTGTTTTTTGTATTTTGCGATATTTGTATGTTGCTAATAATTTTTAGTTTCTCCAGTTAATATCACTATTAATACAAGTATGGCATAGTATTGAGACCTAATCGCTTGATAAAACTACTATAGATTTGCTTAGACAAATTTTGATTCATAACAAACAAGTGGATTTTATTTTATGAACTAAAGTACACTTAGAGTATACTCAAGATGATAAATTAGTATCAACTCAATTATATTCAAATACACAAATTAATTAATCATCACAATTCACTAAAATATAATAGGTCTATTGGCGACACTTTTATAAACTAGCGGAACTCAGAAATGATCCAGTAGTTGAAATGATTCACCTGTTGTCATGTTCACCTTCTTCATTACTATTTTGGTGTGGTTGGTATTTATTTTAAACTGTGATAATTAATTAAATTATGTATAATTGAATACATTTGAGTGAATATTATGTTCAATCAGAGTGATTTGTGTTTTCAGCTATATTACTAATGATAATAAATATTGTAGTTTTATAATTAAATTATTGTATTATAATTACTTTAAATAGTTTTTGGAATATTAAAAATTGCTTGATTTAAATATAGTAGACTTGTTAATGAAAAAAAATTGAATTTTGTAAACCATATTATTTGAGTGAATTGAAACTAGTGACCATAATATTCATTGACTTGAGCTTAAGGAAGTGCACCAATTAAATAAACCAAACGAGCGATAAAATTCCAGAATGAATTATCTTACATTTTTAAAAATTCCGTCTTATTAATTCTTGTCCACATTTATAAACTTAAAATACTGCTTACTTCAGTACCCTTAGAATTTCACATTAACTTGAAAATTAGTGATCTTAAAAAGTGAAGTTAAAAAGGCCAATAAATTAAATGGTTATTATTATAATCATGTACCTACTTCAGGTTAAAATGCTTTTTAATCCAAATGTATAACATATCTGATTTATTAATTAAAGTAGTGAATCACTTTATGTCAATTAATGATGTATGATTTAAACTTAAATTAGAATTGTCCTATCAAACTTATTTTTACCTTCATTTATACTCATAAAAATGTATATACATTATCTTGTATATAAAATGATATATTGGTATACTTTCAGAATTGTATATGTCCATAATACCTATAAATCAATGGTCATAATGAAAATATTATCTATTCATAATTAATCTTGTGTAATATATTTTAAGTTGATTGTTATCAGAACTTCAATAATGGTGAAACTCAGTATGGTCTTGCTGGTATTCTGTCTGGTCGGGTTAACAAGGGCCATGGTTATACGTCACCCAACCTATACTGGGACAATATTGACAAATATTGTGGGTCAAGGCTGGCAGACAACTGCGTGTAATTTTCAGAGGGAAATACAATGAAGTTCCAGGTGAGTTTTAAGCTTTCCAATTCTTAATACCTACAGTTCTTACAATTCTATAACCGTGGTGAAATCTTTTACCCTTGTCACGAGGACGCGAAGCGTGAACAGGTGACTCGTATGTTATATGATATCATATTAATATGAGTGCACCCTGGGCACTGTTTTCTAGCATCATTATTACCTGCCTTCATACCTTAGTACAGCATACATTTGTTTTGATTTTTGACATCTCCACCACTGATATATTGACATGCACATGAACTGTTTACAGCTGGCCAGCCCGAGCTCTCTATCGGCGCCCGGAGACGTTTGGGATTGTCGATGGTCGTCGATGAATGCTGCACACTGCCCTGCAATAGAAGAACGTTGAAAACGTATTGTGCATCAGTTCCCTAATAGGTACACAACCAATACAGATAACAAATTATTAAATTGTTTGGATCCACATACATCTGTGTCAACTAGTTTCATTCAATTACTAACATTTATGATTTGTTTTTTTTTTCAATTCATTTCCAAAAATGTCGATAACACAAAAGAAAAATTATAATCTGTAAATATTTTTTTTTCTGTTAAGACATGTATATTATTTTTTTTTTAAATATTATAGCTAAACATTTTAACGGTTTCGATTAATTTGATGTATTCTTTTTCTCGCACCGGTAAATAGTTCATGAGAAATTATTTGAACAATATTATCTGAACTGTTTTGTACAGTTTTTGTCAGGAGTCAACAAACACTTAGGGGAATCTGTGGATTTACAGAAAATGTTACATCGTCGTCGTAGTTCTGCGCGTCAGGTTGCCTACCCAAGATGATCACGGGGTAGTAAGTTAGGTGGCCTACCTACATTAAACCAAAGAGCAAAAATCTGTTCTGTCTTATTGGTCTCGACAATCGGTCGAATGGTCCTTCGGGTAACCCAGACATTTGGGCACGTACAGTCATATTGCAACAGTCTTATATGATTAATATATATTATATATTTATATGAGACTTACATATATTTTACATAGTTAAAGAAAACATAAATTGTTTGAGAGATTGTTTCTTACATAAATAATAAATGTGTATTTTTCTTAATCTTAAGAGAGGTTGCCCGCTCTCCAAACTGTATTTGCTCACAGTTATACACATTTTTTTACCTGGACATTTACATTTATATAAGGATTATCAAAAACGGTTTTCTTTAGTTGTTTACTATAATTATAATGACATAAATTATAATGATCCAAAATAAATAGCCAATAGGTAACCGTATACGATGTACAAAAATATAAAATATAAAAAAATACTCACATTATTAGTTATTTTTCGTTAATATGAAGTAATTCATTTTCTAATTTTTTTTTTTTACGTTACGTTTGATGTTTTATAATGAAACACTACACAATTAGCCACCCTAGCCAGCTCTAAAACCTCTGCTTCCGGGCTCTCAAATTAATAGCATTCCTTAGAAATATTGTTCCTCTTTAAGATATCATTCCAAACATAATATATGTTCCCGAAAATAAAAATACTGATAACTGTAACTATTTTCCCGCTTTGTATGTAGTTTCTACTCTCATCACACTTAACTTCTAAATTTAGATACACTCTTATATGAGACTTACAGATATTTTATATAGTTAAAAAAAACATAAATTGTTTACGAGATTGTTTCTTACGTAAATAATAAATGTGTATTTTTCCTAACTCTTAGAGAAGTTATACAAATCTTTTTACCTGAAAATTTACAACTCGTTTGCATAGAACGAAAAACGTGAAAACCCGCTAATACGAATTTTGACCTGATACTATATGACGACTATTGTTTAGCTTAAAATATTTAGTTTCCTCCCCAATTTAGATTAATATTGTAACTTGTAACTTTCAGTACTTGATTATGATAAGATTTATCTTAAGAGACTCTACAATCGCATGTGGAGGCTCCGTTTCACAAATATATAATGTATAATAAACTGTAAAAAAAAAAATGTCTAAGTAAATTAAATTTAAAATAAATATATTTTATCTTCATAATTTATTTACTTTGCGAGAATTTGTTTCGACAAATATAATTGTCTGTTTGTAACTGGACTATTTAATAAATTATCATTAGAAAATATGTTATTAAATTTGTTCTGAAATATTCTTTAATTATTAATTTATAAATAAAATCCGTTCTCGCAAAACAAATAAATTATTGGGATATAATACATTTATTTTAAATTTGATGTACTAAGCGTTTATTCATGATATCACATCTTTATAAATTATCAGATAAATTATAATGCTTGAACCTTATAAGAGACTAGTTTTTTTTGACTTAGCAATTTTTTACACGTTCATCGAAGTGTTTTTGTTGGGATAAAAATAACAAGTCATATCTTAATAATACATTTTAAATTAGTCAATTGGCCTGGTATATCATAAATTATAATTCACAATTAACCCTATATTAAAAAAAATATTGGTTTAGATAATATTATTATTATATTGGTCAATATCTCCTCTTAAATGGGTTAAAAACATAATCTCCAAAGCAGGGCTTGCATTTGAAAAATAAATTTGTTTTACGTTATTTACAATCAAAACGTTACACAATTTTTGCGTTTATCGTTATTCATAATTAAAACGTTATAAAATTTTTGCATTTATCGTTATTTAAAATTTAAAAGTATTTAGATACCTGTTTTAAAAGTACACAGGCCGCAATTTAAAAGTATACGACTGTGACCTTTTTTTGGGGACATAATTTCCCTATTCTGAGTTTTAAGTAGGTGTTGTTAAATTTTATTTATTTAATTAAATGGGTTAAACTAATATAAAGAAAACGTATGCACGTTAAAACTATAAGTATATTAGTATAAAATATAAATATTAAATATTTGACAACAATTAGACAAACACTGACGAGTGAATAAATCTGAGCAAACTGAACACCGAACACAATAGTTGAATAACTTGAGTGGTATAAATTTCGACCGTAGTACAGATAGTGCATTACAATATTATCAGAGCATCACTATTATTAGCTATTGGTAATTAAATTATTCTATTAATAACTTCTTATTAAGTTTTAAAATAATATCTAATACGGGATCTCCCGGATAGGCCGGATACGGAATAAAATTAATTCTTAGATTGAATAAATAATTGAATACTACTAAGTATTATTAAATAATTGAAAATTAATTATTTCGTTTAATGGAATACAATATATACCGTTTTGCGTTATGTTTTGTTTAATGATACATCATATATTTTGTTAAACGTTACGTTTTATTTTGTGTTATTTATTTATTTACGTTTATCGTTTTCCGTTATAATTACGTTTACAAATTTCAATCGTTTTTTTTATCAAATATAACGTTTGCAAGCCCTGCTCCAAAGTATAAACATTCATTTCAATACTGGTATATAATTGATAATAACTAAGGTAACGCTTCTCCTACTTCTTTTGGTGGCAAAAATGATAGACCGGAAAAAAATTTGAGTCCAACGTCAGAATCTATAATTTAATACCTCATCGTACTGAGATCCAATTTTATTAAAATTATATGTAACAATAAAGCTCCCCAAGTTTCTGAGTCGTGACCATGATCCTTTAACGCTTGCATATTATGCATATTTAAATTATTTGTTAACGCTCTCAACCGCCATCCACATTCTTTAAAAATAGGCTCTAACTCATAAATCACCTTGGTGTGCGACTGTATTAGAACACGTTTATTATTGTATCGGGTAGTTATCACTTATCATATTCCAAGCCACTGTATAATCTGCTGCATTAGTTGCCAAATTTTGAACCTTATTTAATGCTTCTCCCGCAAAATACATTCGCAAGTACACAAATTGTTGTACTTCTGCTATATTTTAATTCAAATGAATCTGATTGGTTATTACCGTCCTGATCGTTGTCGTCGTTCCATGCATATTAAATTGTCTACCCAGATTCATAACGGAATAGTTGGTTAGGTTGCCTACCTGCATAAACTCAAGGCGTATCATTGAGTTCAAAGCAAAAATTCAAACTCTGTTCTTGAAAGTCGTTCAAATGGTCCTTCGGGATGCCCCCTTTCATTGGGCGCTTACAGAAAAGTTATATATGTATTACTCCATTCGCTATGCTATATAAATGTATACATACCTACATCATACATAATGGAACTCCGAATTTTTCATAAAATATAGTCTACTATTTTACGAACCATGTAGTATAAATAACCTAACATATGTATTCGCTATCAACTAGCTATAGGTATCACCATAGTTAGGTATTACTCTATGTCTCTATTAACATCTATCACTCATTACCCAACCCACTTAATATATACATAATATTATACTAGGTATCATATTTAATTATATACATATCTATACAGTAATATGAAGTCGGGGGCTTGACATTTTTCATTGGATAATCCACGATTTCAAGCACATCGGTACAATAAATATCTTAATTAACAACAGACTATAGCTACCATAGACATCACTAAACGGTTCTTGGCTAACCTACCACTCTGTATATAACTCGTAGAATACATTCATACGTATATAGGTGTATTGATAGTTGATACATACATAGTACATGCATATTAAAATCGAGTTTCCACCATATTTTATTTATTCATATACCATCAATTAATAATCAGATATATAGTCAGAAGAGAATATATAGATATAAAGTATATTCATATATTTAGTGCTAAACTTTAAATTTTTTCATAGAATGGGTTACTATTTAACCAACCATAAACATTAACATTTGCTAGCCTAGATAATATATTATATTATCATCATGCCTGCAATCGATTCAATACATGATATTGTATCGTATATAACCGATTCTCGATAAATGATATCATTTTAATCTTTAATGTGATATGTATCACATTTATATGCATAAATTTCCAATGTTAGTCCTATAATCACTATAGTACATAATAATAACACATAATATTATAACACTATGATGATAACGACTATGTGACCGTTGTTGTTGTTCTTCCAATGATGGAAATTCGGATGGTTTTTCATGACAGAAAATCTCATCCAGACAATCCTATACATACATACATACAAATTTATAAACTACATTTTTTGATAATGCTATTGTTAAAATGTTTATAACATAACGCTTATCATTAACACTCTGTTGGTAATGAAAATGAAATCGAAGGTATATATGTATGTGTTATATAACACTTATGATGGAAAGGCTGGACAGCCTTATAGATGTTTACCTCCCCAAGTCAATCCATATCGAAGACGATGAAATATTCGAGTTTAATTGTAGGAAAGTAAAGGACTTGAAACTCATATTCAAGAGTCGACG